>NC_090647.1:49864292-50114292 GCF_040937935.1 Hyperolius riggenbachi
GAGCGAAATGGGGGGGAGTGCAGCTGGGACTGTGCATGCTCCGAGTGGCCCCGACTGAAGGACTTTATGGGCCAAATAGCGGAGGATCCAGGCATCGCAGGAGGACATTGAGGGAGTGATCAGCCTGAAGAGGGCTGGAGGAAGCCCCAGGTACGTATCCTCTTTTTTTATATCCTCCTGTCTCAGGTACACTTTAAAAAACAGAATTCTGCATTCTTAAAACAGAAGATATTTGTGATCATTCAGGTTGGAGTGAGCTCTGGGGTATCCCACAATGCATTACTGCTGAATATGCAAACCATCCCTTTGTTTTCCCTGACAGCTAAAAACATCTCCAGATCCGCTGGAATGCAATGATGTGTCAGCTTGTTAATTATACAGAGTCACAATAATCCAACATGCATACAGACTGTTTCAAACTGGTTGGTCCTCATCAGTACATGGCATGGATTGATGTGGCTCAATGGGACACCTTAAATGCTCACCATAACCTGAATAATCGCCAATACCTTTTGTTTTTAGAAGGCAAAATTCTGTATTGCATAGCATTTTAGTAAGTAAAGTTTTATGACCCCTTTCAGCCCCCTTGCACACTCCTAGGAGTTATGGTTACAATACAATACAATACAATAACATTTCTATAGCGCTTTTCTCCCATAGGACTCAAAGCGCTTAGGCTCTCTCAGATTCAGTAATTAGTAGGATGAAGTATTCACACAACAAAAGTTATATTTCTGCAAATGCCAAACTGAACAGGTGGGTTTTCAGTCTGGATTTAAACACGTCCAGGGATGGAGCTGTCCTGATCTGTTGAGGTAAGGAGTTCCAAAACGTAGGGGCAGCATGACAGAAGGCTCTGGGACCAAAAGTTTCCAAGTGGACTCTGGGTATGACTAGATTATTAGAACCTGTTGATCTGAGAATGCGGGGATTGCTACGCAGCTGCAACATATCTTTCATGTATCCAGGGCCTAAATTATTCAGGGATTTAAATGTCAGTAGGCCGATCTTGAATAGGACCCTCCATTCTATAGGTAGCCAGTGAAGGGAGTGCAGGACTGGCGTTATGTGGCAGTGACGGGGTTGGTTGGTTAGCAGTCTGGCAGCAGTATTCTGTATCGGCTGTAGTCGGTACAAGACCTTTTTTGGAAGGCCAGTGTAGAGAGCATTGCAGTAGTCCAGTCGGGATGTGATGAAGGCGTGGACTAAGGTTGGCAGATCTTCTGGGGGTATGAGGTGCTTGATTTTTGCAATGTTCTTCAGGTGAAAATAGGATGATTTCACCACAGCAGAGATTTGAGTTCTGAACTTTAAATCTCAATCAATTAGAACTCCCAGGCTACGCACATGATCAGAGCTGCGCAGATCCGTGCCTCCTATTCCCAGTGGTGAAGACTGCAAGTTAAGTTGTTTTGTTATCATGCTCTGCCCTCCTATCAGAAGGACTTCAGTTTTGTCTGCATTTAGTTTCAGCCAGTTGTCATTCATCCATTGCTGTAGTTCACGTAAGCAGGCGTTTATAGTTAGAGTTGGGTCTGTCACACCAGGCTTGAAGGAAAGATATAGTTGAGTGTCGTCTGCATAGCAGTGGTATGTCAGGCCATGTTTTTGGATTAGTTTTCCCAGCGGTAACATGTAAATCGTGAAAAGCAGGGGAGAGAGGATTGAGCCCTGGGGCACCCCATACCTAAGTGATACAGGGGTGGACAGGAAGGGCCCCATAGACACTTTGTGGGTTCTGCCACTCAAGAAGGATTGGAACCACTGAAGAACTATGCCATCAATGCCGCAGTATTTCTGTAGCCTGTTTATCAAGATGTCATGGTCAACTGTATCAAAGGCTGCAGAAAGGTCTAGCAGTATGAGGATGGAGCACTCTCCTCTGTCTCTTGCCATGAGCAGGTGGTTGCATATTTGGACGAGGGCCGTTTCAGTGCTGTGGTGTTTCCTGAAGCCAGACTGGAATGGGTCATAACTGTTGTTTTGTAGGATTTTGGCTTCTAGCTGGAGGTAAACAGCTTTTTCAATTAGCTTGCCCAGAAAGGGAAGGTTAGAGACAGGTCTGTAGCTGGTCATTGCATCTGGGTCCAGGGAGGGTTTTTTGAGGAGAGGCCTGATGATTGCTTCCTTCAGTAAAGCAGGAAATATCCCTGATTTTAAGGAACAGTTAACAATTTTTAGGAATACCGGTACGAACAGGTCGGGGCAGTTCAACATGAACTGTGTTGGGCCAGGATCTAGGTCACAGGTAGTTAGGCGGACATGAAGGAGGATGCTTGATGTGACTTCTTCATCAATTTCTTTGAAGTTTGACCAAGGTGTTACATTGTCTCTGCTAATGGTCTTCAGCGCTATATTAGGCTCAGATGCTGTAAGTTGGATGTCGGACCTTATAGCGGAGACTTTGTCTGTGAAGAAATGGGCAAATTGGTCACAGAGGTCCTTTGAAGACTCAATGTTAAGTTTTTGACATGCCGGGTTGCAGAGTTTTTCCACTGTGCGGAACAGTTGGGCTGGTTTGTTAACTGCATTTGCAATCTCTTGTGATAGAAAGGATGATTTTTTTCCCGTGATTACCTTTTGGTAGCTCTTCAAGTGGAGGATTAAGGCATGTTTGTCTTCTGGGGACTGAGATTTGCGCCACAGTCTCTCAAGTTTTCGGCCTTGTCTTTTCAGCTCTTTTATAGCGTTATCAAACCACTGTGCATGATGGTGTGGAGTAAGATATTTGGTGCGCAGAGGAGCAATGGTCTCAAAGGTGGAGGACACACATTTGTTGTATTTAAACACCAGAGTATCAGGGTCCAAGCTGGAGTCAGTCAATTCATCAAAGCTAAGGTTATCTCGGATATGTTGAGGTGTTAGCCCTTTTAAGCGGCGATATTTTATTTGATTCTTGACCTGGTGTTTGACAGCTGGTATTGAGAGGGAGAAGTGGATAGTGTGATGGTCTGACCAGGCAACAGGATTAATTTCCACATTGGCTATTGACAGCCCAGTATGGAATATAAGGTCCAGAGTGTGGCCTTTCCTGTGAGTAGCAGAGCTGATTGATTGGTTCACCATGAGCTTGCTGGGTAATCTGTAACTCTGGGTGTTCCAAGTCTTACTCCGTAGACTGTTGAGTATCAACCAATCCGAAACAGTCTGTGTGCATGTTGGATATTGAACGTTGGTCATCCAGTTGCTTGGTGCGTGTAAAATACAAGTTGTGCAATGGTCGGTCATGTCATCTGGCTGATCGTGTATGAGCGTTTACAGTAGCTTACCTGGAGCAAGTAAGCAGATTATGACTTATAATTATTATAGCAGGAGGATCAACACAATAGTCAGGCAACTTTATTGTCAGACAGACGTCACCCTCCATGATTGTCTCACGACAGGTCTGCTTTAAATTCCTTTCCCAGATTGTTCTTTCAGTTGCCTGGCAGTGCTTCCTAGAGTGGAACAGATGGTAGTTATGCTGGTGTCAAGCTGAAAGGCAAGTATGTGAGTGAATGTGCTTCAGGGCCCGCACTGAACCCTACAAGGGCTTCGGCAAATTCAATTTGGGCGTCCCACAATAGCCACTTGCTACCAATGCCAGCATTGTTCCCCCTTTCCTAGCAGTCAGCCTCCGAAGGCCGAGCTCTCCCTCTCGTTCCTGACGTTCACACGCATCTTGTTATCACAGCCTCAGAACACATTAATATTAGATAGCCCACGAGCAAACCTCCGTGAAGAGTAATATTTTGCAGGGAGAAGGCCGCCGCCACAGAGCCGGCATTCATAGCCGCGTGAGTTATGGCCCGAGACGCAGACACTTGTCCCATCCCTCAGCCACTGTTTGTGTGACACGGGCACAAAGCAAAGCTGCTCCCTATATGTTTAGTGTGCGCTGGTCCTCAATGCAGGACATTAGGATTCCATATGTGCACAAAGGCCCCATTGTCTGCCCAGGAGAATGGGAATGTTTATGAGCCCCCTTTTCAATTGATCCTGCATAGGAATTGTAACAAACCTCCCATTATTCCTCCACTGACCACTTCTAAAGCTTGATCCCTCTGATTGATTGGGTGGGTGGTCTGCCCTGGGGGGACAGCAGGTACCACAATTGCTTGACTCATTTAATATCCATTAGCCTGTTGAACATGGATAGAATGTCCGGAGTGCTTCGCAGTTGCTGCACGATAGTTGGAGCTTTTAAGTAAACAGACAGGATTAGAAAAAACACCCATTAAAGAGAACCTGTGAGCAAATCCGGAAAATGTGTGACAACATTATACACCCAATGCACGGCTACTGAATATGCAAATTATCTCTTTTTGCGGTGCATTGTGGGTAACCACAAATGTTCACTTAAAGAGTCTCTGAAGCAGATAAAATTTGCTATTTTTACCTTGTATTTCGCTTCAGAAGTCTCAGTAGATGTAAACCGCTGCATCCCCGCCGCAAAACGAGGGCTTTAGACCCCTCAAATCCCCGGGGGACAATCTGGCCAGCACTTCCTGCAAGAGGCAGAGCTTTCTGCTGTAGCTCTGCCTATACTGATGTCAATCGCCGCGGATCTCCGCCTCTCCCTGCCCCGCTCAGTCAACCTTCATAGAGAGGGGCAGGGAGAGGCGGAGATCCGCACGGCGATTGACGTCAGGAGAGGCAGAGCTACAGCTCAAAGCTCTGCCTCTCAGGGCAGCAAAATCCATGACCACGCAGGAGACCAGGGTTCGAATCTCGGCTCTGCCTGTTCAGTAAGCCAGCACCTATTCAGTAGGAGACCTTAGGCAAGACTCCCTAACACTGCTACTGCCTATAGAGCGCACCCTAGTGGCTGCAGCTCTGGCGCTTTGAGTCCGCCAGGAGAAAAGCGCGATATAAATGTTATTGGTCTTGTCTTGTCTTGACCAAGATGGTCGTGAATGTTTGCCCTGGGATTTGGGGGGTCTAAACCCCTTGTTTTGTGGTGGGGCGGGGATGCTGCGGTTTACCTTTACTGAGACTTCTGAAGCGAAATACAAGGTAAAAATAGCAAATTTTATTCGCTTCAGACTCTCTTTAACCTGCCTGGCGTTCTGATTTTTATTTTCCATGTAGCTAGCCTAGCGCTAGCTACATGATTCCCCCCTCCCTGCGGCGTCCCTCCCACTCCTCCGATCGCCGCCAGCGCAATGACCCGTTCGGAAATCCTGTTCTGAACGGGATTTCCTGGAGGGCTTCCCCCGTCGCCATGGCGACGCACGCGACGTCACAGGGAGACCCGATCCACCCCTCAGCGCTGCCTGGCACTGATTGGCCAGGCAGCGCACGGGGTCTCGGCTGGGGGGGGGCGCTCTATTGCGGCGGATCGGTGGCGGCGATCGGGTAAGGCATGCACTTTGCTTGCGTGTTTTAAAAAAAAAAAAATTCAAATTGGGCCTGAGCAATCACCTCTGGTGTCTTTGGACGAGCCTAGCTCGTCCAGAACGCTAGGGAGGTTAAAGCTAAATTATTGTAAATTCCTTCTGTTTTAAGAAGGCAAACCACACTAAGCATTGGTTTTTAGTTGAAGGGCTTTTCTGTCTCTTTTAGTCCCCTATACTCTTCTTGTAGTTTTGGGTCACCCCGGGCTTCTTGGTTACTGTGTAACATTATATAAAGAAAGCACCAGAACACCGCTCACTCGAACAGGGACAGTGCTGGAACCAGGAAGGCAAATCCAAGGAAACTGTAGCAAAAGGAAGGGATCCGCACATCAGTAGCTACTGATACGTGATTGGTGTTTTGGATACGTCCATAATAAAGGATCATTTTAGGACATGTGCGGATCCCTTCCTTTTGCTGTGTAACATTATACACATTGGTCCTTACTGGATTCACTTTTTCTCTTAAGTTTTCTCATAGGAGATACCGGTAATTTTTCATCTTCTGTTTAAAATAACTTTTCAGTACTCTGCAATTGACAAAGTACCAAAAAGTAAGTGGAAAAGTACTGTCAATATTATTTTGAGTATTTTCTAACTTAAAAGGCATTTTTTTGCTAAGGTGTGAAAATATCACCCAGGAAAAAACTTATTAAAAAAGTTAATTGAATTAGCGCCATTGGGGCTTATGCTGAAAGCTTAAAACGGGTGAAAGGGCTTGCTAGCCCGAAACAGCGTCTGTTACTGCTGTGCTCAATAAAAGAGCCTTGATCATACTTTGGTGGTGCCGATCCATTTATCTTCTTGAAAGCTTAAAACGTTCGGGTCTCCGAAACAGCTATTTTTGGGGACATGCACAGTAGGGAGCTGCAACGATAATCCTTCTGCTGCTCAGAACTCTGTAGCCATAGCCCTTACTGATCCTAAACTTGATGACCAGGTAGGGGACCCTCTGAGCCACCTATGTGCCGACTTACAGGGCTGTGGGTCTGCAATTTGGCACAGAGGAGGCTCAGGTGGTCCCTTACCTGCCCACCAAGTTTGGGGTCAGTAGGGGATTTGTTCGCAGAGATCCAAGCAGCAGAAGATTATCACTACAGCTCCCTTCCATGCATCTTTCCAAAAACAGCTGTTCATTAGCTGTTTTGGAGCCCTGAAAGTTCTATGGTGCAAAGTCAACGTGGACCTAACATGATGACGTGAGTTTCAAGCGTCATGGCGCCTAGGTCACACTGGCAGTCTATTGAAAATACACCAGCCTAACCATGAAGCCAGTGGGTAACTACAGCTCAAGGGGCTCCCCAGCAAAACTTTGATGCCCCCCCCCCCATGTTCACACCCCTTCCATTGCCTCTTCTCGGTGCCCTTAAGCCCCGTCTACACGGGGAGATGTGGAGACGATCCGCCGGATCGCCTCTTCCGCATCCCCGCGCGTACCCGCCAGGTCCCCGCTCGCCCGCACGTGCGTCGGATTCGATCCGCCCTCGTCGCCGCGCCGCTTATCGTCCGCTCGATTCCCTGCCATTGTCCCCTCGTGGGGAGCGTGCAGGGAATCGGCGGATGCAAAATCTGACCTGTCGGATCTTATCAATCGAGCCGCATCAGCGACTCGATTGATAAGGAGCATCGCCGCCTCATCTACCCATGTAGATGAGGCTTTAAAGAGAACCAGAGATGAAGCACCCTCTTGTATTTTACCTTATAAATCAGTGGGAACATGACACCTAATCTGCTCTTTGTTTCATTGTTCTCTGTTTAATCTGACTGTTATCACCTCTGATAAGAATCCCCGACTGAGCATTCAGTCTAGCTTTGCTACGTAAAGATTATAGCTGAGTCTGTCTTCTCTGGTGTCTTTTCAAGCCCAAGGCTGCCCCCTTGTGGCTCTGCTATAATGACTCAGCTATAATTATTCCCTGCAAAGCCAGACTGAATGCTCAGTCCGGGATTCTTATCACAGCTGATAACAGACACTTTTAGCAGTGAGGATGAAACAGAAAGCATGGTAGGTGTTTTCTCTAATGTTCTTACTGATATATATGGTAAAATACACAAGGGTGCTTCGTCTCTGGTTCCCTTTAATGACCTTGGGGCCCATCTCATAAAACAAGTGTAGCCATCATGATCTCCACACCATTAACAAGTGTAGCCACAAAAACATCTGATCTGAAGTATAATACCCTGTATCGGAGGAAGAGAAGGTTAGTTGGGGCCTCCCAAAGCTCTGGGCACCCCTGTGATTGCAGGGGCTGTTCCCCTCTAGTTACGCCCCAGCATGAAGCCCCTTGAATTATTGGATTCAGGCAGCAACATCTGGGGGGGGGGGGGGGGGGGGCTTTGGCATCAAGCTGTACAGAGCACCCCCAGCAGAAGCGCAACTGGGTCAACTGGTCTTCATCTGCACACTGTGTGCTTAACTAATTGTTTGTTTGGTGGGGGGAAGTATTTAAACACACCGGCCACACAATTTGATGTGTTGTGGGGGTTTTTTTTTTGGGGGGGGGGGGGAGAGTAGGCTTTTAGCCTTCTTTTTCCTCGTCCATCTTTCTCATAGTTGGAAGTTCCGTCTTCAGGGGAAGAGCCAGGCCTGGGAATGGCTGGTACCCCTGTTTGTTCTTGCTTTTGCAGGCTGTGTGACTGACAGGCGAGAGGGATTCCATAGAGAGTGCAGGGAGCTGACCGTGCTACGGGCTTGTGTTATTCTTACCGCTGCCCATAAAATCTACTAACTTCATTTTTATTAGGACAAATTCCTACAATGGAATGACTTCTTGAACTTGAAGAGGCCAAGGGGCTTGTGCAACTGGATCTCTTTGTTGAGTCCCAGAGCTTGGGGGGTGGTTAGCGATAGTAGCTGAAGCTGTTTTTCTTTTAAATCATAAGTGGACTTATGACTTAAAGGGAACCTAGACTGAGAAGGATATGGATGTTTCCTTTTAAAATAATACCAGTTGCCTGGCAGTCCTGCTGATTCTGATTCTCTGCCTCTAATACTTTTAGCCACAGCCCTGGAACAAGCATGCAGATCAGGTGCTCTGACTGAAGTCAGACTGGATTAGCTGCATGCTTGTTTCAGGTCTGTGATTCAGCCACTATTGCAGCTAAAGACATCAGCAGGACTGCCAAGCAACTGGTATTGTTTAAAAGGTAACATTCATATCCCTCTCAGTTTAGGTTCCGTTTAAAACATCTCTGTAGTTCTGCACATTAGCACAATTATAATACTTTTCCTTTCATGAAAAGGAGAGTGGGAAACGCTGCACAGATTCCACCTTTGTGGCATTATCAGTGCTAGCCAATCACAATCAAGCAAAGTTTTTCAACCTGTTTGGCTAATATTGCCTGGTGATGTCCACAAGAAACTACAAATGTAGGGTCATTGTCTGATCCTTCTGAAAACCCCCCAGATTTACACTCATGCGGGAGATGTGTGCCTAGCTAGCTCTCTGATTGGCCCAAATGCTGTCTGTCACAGCAGCGCTTGCACCACCAGTCGGAGCCGCTGCTGTGACAGACAGTATTTGGGCCAATCAGAGAGCTAGCTAGGCACACATCTCCCGCACAAACACCTGTAAATTGGGCATAGCAGGGACATTTAATAATTAAAAATTATGAACTGACAGCACTAGGAGGGGGGGGGGGGGGGGGGTCGGGCATGGGGTGCAGCAAGAGTTTTTCTGGGGGAGGTGGGGATGGTTGAATGGAGATGAATGGAGATAGATCTGATCCGGCCACCATTTTCCCAGTATCCAGGAATAGAGGAGCAGGCCATGGGAAGGGGAGGGGAAGGCAAAGGAGGTGTCAGAGGCTCTTTCCGTCCGGCGCCATTTACAGACTGTTGCTGCATGTGGCTGGACGTGTGAGAGGGAGCTCTCCCATTGTGTATCAATACTGATCCCAAAAACTTTTCTAAAAACTATTATTAGGAGAAGGAGGGGTGTTCTTATTAAGTGGATAGGTAGGCTGGTGGTGGTGGTGGTGGAAAAAAACCCTGTTCTTTTTTTTTTCAATATTTTTCCTTGCTGAGGCCCATAGATTTTGATTGTGTGTGCTGTTATGCTGCGTGACCAGTGCAAGGCAATCGTGCTGTCACTCCTGCCCACATCATACCATGGCCACACCCACTTTTCCACCACAGCCGCACCCACATCATGTCGGCTCCACCCACATCATGTCATGGCCACACCCACTTTTTCGCTGCCTTATTTGGTAGGGGTTACATTTGTTTAGGGACAACCCGCATAGGGGTACATGTGCTGAAAAGGTTGAGAACCACTGTTCTAATAGGAACTCAAAGGGTTACACTACCGAAGGATGTCAGGAAAACATCTGCTGTAATTTTCTCTCTGCTTGCTGCCTGGGGGGGGGGGGGGGGGGTCTAAAAGCTCGTTCCACCTGAGAAGCCTGGGCAAACTATCAGCCGCACTTGCAGGAGAAGGGCTGTTTCTATTGGCTGCTAGGTCCTGTCAATCATGAGGACATCCAAACTGAAGGCATTTGAAGCCGGTTACCAACAGAGGAGAGCTGGAGGTAATCGCCGCTCATTATTCTGTGTTTTACCGCCTGCTATAACCTTAATGAGTTGACATTTACTGACATGTGTTGAGGTGTTTACCACACAAGGCAGTAATTTACCTCACTGCCCAGTAATTTCTGCTTTTCATGTGGTAACAGCTTTGATGAATTGACATTTTCCTAAATGCTCCGTAAAGTCAGCTGTTTTCAGCCTTACCTAGTGCGGTAATGCTTTATGAATTGAAGCCATTGTGGTTTGAGGATTAGTTAAAGGGGTTCTTTCGCGAAAAAAGTAGGCAGTTAAAAAATGTGACAGATGACAGGTTTTGGGCCAGTCCATCTTTTTAAGGGGGATTCTCAGGGCTTTCTTTGTTTTCAACAGCATTTCCTGAACAGCAGTTTAACTGCCAAAATAGCAAGATACCAGCCGGCCTCCCTAATCACTTGCACACTATTATGTCAGTTAGATTTTGCAACTGTTGTTCAGGAAATGCTGTTGAAAACAAAGAAAGCCCTGAGAATCCCCCTTAAAAAGATAGACTGGCCCAAAACCTGTCATCTGTCACATTTTTTAACTGCCTACTTTTTTCGCTAAAGAACCCCTTTAAGGAGTCTCTGACCAGTTCCATTATTGATTCCCATTGGGGACACATACGCTAATAACAACTCTCTTTTCACACTATTCCAAACCAACTTGAAAAAGTTTCCTGAACTTGTATTTTAATAATCAGAGGTGTCTGATTACTTAAACCATTATGATTAGAAGCATTGCAGCTTCTGCATCTCCCCCCACCACCACAAGTGGCGCCACTTACATGTTACATAGGCCATCAGAGGTAAACTTCTGATAGGCCACTGCATTGAAAAGGACTACAAATTGGTTATGAAAATAATTGTCCATCAATGTTTACCTGTGGTGGCCCACACCTTTCAAGTATGAGTATGCCAAGTAGCAACAGTGGCGCCACCTGGAGGGGATGTTTTCATACAGAAGAGCAGCACTCCTGTCCTCCTCAGTATGCAGAATTTTGCAGCACATTTATTGGCAAAATTGGCAGTCATTCTTACCGAATATTGTTCAAAATGAAGTTGGACAATTTTACCATCAAATCATGTTTGTAAAATTGATGGGTTCACCATTTTGTATCTTGTTGTTATGGGTGGTATTAAATTACATATTCCTGCACAAAGAGTGTTGCCTATCGGGATCGGGACTTGGTCCCCCAGGCAACAATGTAGATGATGGAGAGGCTATAAGCCGCCACAACACTTTCTGTTGCTATGGAAGGGGGAGGAGTGATGGCAGCACAGTGCACAACAGAGCGGCTTCCAGTAGGGAGGAGTTAAGAGCTTGCCCAAAACAATTGGGCACTCTGGATCTCTCATCGATGCATCTGGGAGGCTTTATGCACAATAGATTCTCAACAGAAGACTGTCTTGACTGGCAGAGAACCGTCTGGGATGTCCAACTCCAGTCCTCCTCAAGGGCCGTACCAATGCCAGCGTTTAGGATGGACTGAGAAAGAAAGAAATGTGCTCTACTTGAGGAACTACACTTTTCCTGATTCATTCACATCAAATAATTTGAGCTGTGCCATAAATATGTGGGGACCTCGGCCCTCGATGATAGGAGTTAGACATCCCTGCTCTAGCATGTGTACAAGGCTTTTGACTGTAAGTTCTTTTAGCAACAGGAACTGATGCTTACGGTCTGTGAGCTCTGTAAACGTTTGCAGAATCTACCTGTGCTATATAAGTAAAAGAAGTCCTTTATAGTAGAATCCTCATCACTGGCCTCCTTGATGTGGCCTGAGGGCTCTTCACTGATCAGAGAACGTTGAAGTATTGCAAAAATGTGATCCTGAGCGATGAATCTCTCCCTATAGATACACTTGCTGCTCCATTTCACTGGAGTAATGTGTCCTGGTCCTCTGCTTGAAGGATGGTTTCCAGATGATTAAGTACTCTAAAATGCCTGTACCTTTCAGCTTAATGAGAAGCAGGCAGCAAACTATTTGTCAGACGGTGATGATAGATGGCCACTTTTTTCCCCCTCATGTCTCATTTTCCTTCTGTCTTTACACGAGAGAAAACAACGTCTTTAGTTGATGGTAAATGGCTTGTGGTCAGAGGTTGCCTCGCATCAGCGGTTTTTAAATGTAAATATATGCAAATCACTAAGAAGACAACAGGAGGCGGGAACACGGCAGAGATCTTTATTTTTTAATTAAAAATATATATAAAAAAAATGCAAGCAAAACGCACTGCATATGCGTCACCATAGACTTTCATTATGTGCGTTTTGGCAACCTGCCTGCATAACATGCAACACTACCAGCGTTTGCGGAACGCTTACTGTAAGAACGCAGTGCAACGCAGCTACTACTGCGTCCCATAGACTAACATTGCGGAAAACAAGGCAGCGTTTTATGCTACGCTAGCGTTTCTGCTATGTGTGCACAAGGATAATACATCAAGTTCAGCGCCGGGGACAAGTTACTGTAAGGCCTGTGACATTACACACAGTAATATTCCAGAGAAACTGCATCTGGCACATACACTAGATTGATTTATTTCGACATATGGATGTTTTCCTCCAAGAACCAAATATAAATGACTACTTACATTTCTAAGAATAGCATCATGTTTATCCAAGAATGGACATGAGGAATCAGGAAGGATATATGCTCTCTGCTAGAGGAAAGATGGAAGGGACCATGACTGATGTCCTTTTACAGGAACCCTTAAGTGCATCTAAGCATAGTGTTATTCAGACTTCAGGAAAGTGGGCCTTAGACCTATGGGAGGAGATCACATTCTACATATCTGGAGGTCTTTGCCTACTTTTAGTAAACACTTCTCTTTCAGAATTAAGAAATGGATTCAAATACTTGGATCCACTACAATGTCCCTTTACCTGCTTGGCGGTAAACCCGAGTCAGGCTCGGGGTGGAAAAAAGAAGCCAGGAGCAGTAACCCCAAGTCTGGCTTGTGCCAGCTGCCGGGAGGTATGCAGAGACAACGCAGCGTGGCAGTGTTTCTAAATCTCCTCCTCCGGGATCCAGACACTGGCAACCAATCTTCTTCCCGGTCCTCGGAGTCTCTGGATCCCTCGGGTGAGATCGCCGTTTGTCGTCATGACGACAGACGGTGATCTAACTATAGAGGTACAGAGAATTGGAGAATTGCAGCGCTGGATCCCAGGGAGGTAAGTCTGTGCAGGGGCTGCTGCAGGTCTCACTGCAGTATGATTTTTTTTCTGCTTTTAGGGTCTAAAAGCTCATTAAAAATTGCATCGCTTTTAGACTTTGATAATCTGGAAATAATCATACCTCCAGGGAAGTTAATAACGCCACTTACTAAGCTGTATTGGTGATCCTTTACCACTAATGATTTCTGAATGTCTGGATCAGAGGCATTAATTAGATTAGGTTTTCTAACACCACTCTGTATTTACTTCATTCATAGCCCTCTGAAGCAGAAAGATCAATGAGACCGGCCATTAGCCATGGCTGGATCTGTAGGCTTGTGGGGGTGATGGTATCCTGGCCTTTATGCACACCCCGACCACATTTCTAGCCTGTAGCATCCTTTTAAAGAGGAGCTGTCAGCCATACTATCTCAGAAAAAAAGAACACATATATAAGTAGATAAATACTTGCTCTATTTACATAACATATGTATTGTACTGTCCACGTTTTGATTTGTGTTTTTTCTACAGTAAAAGCAGAGATAATCCTTCTTAGCATTTCCCATTTTAAGTGTGGCTATTTTGAAGCCAATTCTGATGTCATTTCCTCCCTTAGTCTCCTCTGCCTGATTTGGCCGCCCTTCACTATAGAAAGTGCATTGTCTCAGCATGAGAAATATTGGCCAATCTGAGAGGAACCGAAGTCTGAGGGGAAGTACAGAAGCAAAAAAGGACAACCCAGCATGCCCTGTAACTTCCTTTTTGTGTACCAAATTTTGTGTGTACCAAATAATAGTTAGGTAAACTGGGGAATGATCATTTATCAACAAGAAAAGGAATAGAGATTTTAACTTTTGGATTGCCTAGTTAGCATCCTCATTACTTGTTTAATAGATAAAAATAAAGACTTGATTTTTGATTTTATGCCCAACTCTTTGATGCACTTAAATAACTCACATTGTCTGGATTTGTATCTGTAGACATGATGTTTCTGCCCAAAATAGGCCTTAAAGTGAACCAGAGACGAAGCACCCTTGTGTATTTTACCATAGAAATCAGTGGGAACATTAGAGAAAACATTTACCATGCTCTCTGTTCCATCCTCACTGCTAAAAGTGTCTGTTATCTAGCTGAGATAAGAATCCCGGACTGAGCATTGATTCTGGCTTTGCTATAATGACTCAGCTATAATGATTCCTGAGCAAAGCCAGCAGGGGGCAGGCTTGGACTTGAAGACAGCAAAGAACACAGTCTCAGCTATAATTATTCTGTAGCAAAGCCAGACCGACTGCTTAGTCGGGATTCTTATCTTAGAGGTGATAACAGGCAAATTAAACAGAGAACAATGTAACAAAGAGCAGATTAGGTGTTTACTGTCATGTTCCCACTGATTTATAAGGTAAAATACATGAGGTTGCTTCATCTCTGGTTCTCTTTAAGGTGGCCATACACTTATAGATTTGCAGCAGATTCGACCATCAGATAGATTTCTGTCTCATGCCTGTCAAGTCGAATCTGACAGGAATCTATCTGATGTGTGCCACACAATAAGACCAGATCTATCTAAATGCATTATTGAACCATTAGATCCAATGCAACTCAATGGGCCATGGATCTGCTACCAGCAGCAGATCGACCTAGATCTTCCATCCTGTCAGATAGATCAAATCCATCAAAATCGATCGAAATCGGCCATAAATCGATCGATCGATAGATTTGAAATAGACTTGCGTCGACCAACCCCCGACTGAAAAATCTGCCGATATTTCATGTTAAATCTAACCTTATTCTCACGCCATGCCTAACCCTAACCTCCCCCTCCCTGACAATATCTGTGCCAACTTTGCTGCTCAATAAGTCCTCCCCTCAGCTATTTTGCAGACACCTGCCGCAATACCAATATTTTACCCGCTTGGTGCCATTATAGCCACAGTCAACTTTGCAGCGCCTAATTTACCAACGTACCACCAGCCACCCAAGTCACCTGCTTTGCCCACAAGCTGGGTACGTCTCGACTCCCTGTGCTACGTTGCACAACGCGGAGGTCTGGGACCAGAAGTGAAAGGATGGACAGGTCACGTGACTAGACCATCTTCTGCTAATACAAGGTATTTCATGAGACATTATTCCGATGATTAATAGGCATGGGTGCTATCATGTCATTCCGATCCCCGTTTCTGGAATTCCACATTAATTGCACGTTCCATTGAAATGAGGTTGGTCCATTTATTTTCATTTTGGCAGGAAACGTCAGTAATCAGGTCTTGATAGCGTTTCCGCTGCTGCGTACAATGTAGGCAGTGTTGTGGCGTTTCGCAGCTCGCAGTCTCGTTCCCCCCATTTTCTCTGCTGCCTTCTTGACCCTTTGGCTGAATCCAATGCTGGATTAGATTAGTTTTGAGTCTGTTAGCAATTTCACAGCCAAGAATGAATTACAACGCTCCTATTTACAGGAGCAATAAATCTCTGCTCACGCTCATTACTCAGTTAGCCTAAAATGCTAATCAAACGGGCTTTTGGACTCTGGCTTCAGATTGAGTCTAATTTCTTCACAGCAAAGAGGGTGCTTAATGCGTAATTGTAGCTTTTTAGCGTATGAAGGTTCCTGCCGGAGAGATTAGTAACATCTGTTCCTCTGATTGGAGATACCGTAGATTTTCACTTGGAGTTCTCCAATTACATTTTGTTTTGAGCCGGACTCACGCCGTATTGGCCAGAGAAGCAAATTCCAGACCAACCTTTTTTTTCTTTTTTAGGTTAGCTTTTGATAAAGTAAAGTTTATAAACTCTATCATAGCCAGTGTGGTGACATTTTTTGCAACTTTATAAGATCAAGCAACCGGTTGCAATAATTTATAGGTATTCTTTTCAGAAAGTGCAACCTAAACATTGACTTAAAGGTATTGGTATCAGAAAATGCAACCCAACCTAACTCTATTCTCACACAGAATCCTCCTCTGCTGGCCAACTAATTCCCCCAGAGGGAAGTAATAAACCCCCTTTGATGGGCAACTAATAACCCCCCCTCCCCCGAGGATACTAACAACCCCCTGGAGGGAAGTAATACCCCCCTTTGCAGGCAACTAATAAGCCTCCCCCATAGGGAACTAATACACCCTCCCTTGGTGAGCAGCTAATAACCCTCCTGGAGGGAACACATAACTATCCCCTCCCCCTTTGTGGGCAACTAACCCCCAGGCGGGGAGCATGGATGGAGCAGCACGGCGGGACAGGTGAGCTGCTACAAATCATGCAGGGGCCCTGGGGAGCAGTTTTGGGGACCTGAGGGCAGGGCCGGTTCTAGATTTTTTGCCGCCTGAGGCAAACTTGTGAAGATGCCGCCCCCCCCATAGGTAGTATAATTGCCCCTAGTAACGGTAGCCTGGAGGGGATTGCAGAGAGGAAGGGGGACAGCAGGTGGGGAGGGGGGGGGGGTCGGACCGCCCCCTCCCTCACCTGGTTCCCCCCCCCCCCGTCCACTCTCCCCTTCCAGCTATGAGCACAGCGGGCGGGGAAGTAATTACCTCTTCCTTCTGCTCTGAGTACCACCGCTCGTCCCTTCCTGCAATGCCGCCCACTGTACACTGGCAATGCCGCTGTGCCCGCTGCCACCCTTCCTGGTTGCTACAAAAATCATCCGACTCCGACTCCTCAGTTTATGAAACCTCCGACTTCAACTCCGACTCCAGGTACCCAAAATGGTTCCAGGAGACTCCCGACTCCTCTACTTCGACTCCTTAGTATAATACTTACCAGGGTTGTGGATTTTGTACAAAAATCACCTGACTCCGACTCCTGACTCCGACTCCTCAGTTTATGAAACCACCGACTCCAACTCCAGCTCCAGATACCCATTGCCACGACTCCTCGACTCCAACTCCACAGCCCTGGGGCTGAATGCGGTAATGCATTGTGAATGGAACCCAGTGTGCAGTAAAACTGAACTCAGGCTTTGAAATCCTCTACAGAATCCTGGAAATTCTAGCGTCTGACTGACCAACATGGCTGAAGGCCTCCAAACTAGCTTACACAGCCTGAAAGAATGCGTCCGGCCTGCCCATTAATTCTCTATAAATAATATTTCCAGCCATCATGAGCACTCATCAGCAGGCAGAACGTGGGAATCTTCTCCTCCCTGGAAACATTGTGAGGTGATAGAGTGAGGCACCGACACACATCTCCTTCTCGGTATTCAGGGGGAGCTTCTGGAAGGAGCCTTGTGACTTGATCCTGGTATTTGTAAGACGGATAGAGATGGGGAAAGACAGCCTCTAGCCCTGCTTGTAAATGTCAGCCTGATGAAAGTCAGATCCACCACTGGAACCGTGCGAGGGAAACGCCAGACGCTCCAGCATAATCTCCTCACACAGTACATATGTAACACTTTCTGTCTCTATCCCGCTACTTCCCCCATCTGTGGAAAGTGGATGGTCACAGTCCATCAGACCGACATATTATTATCATTATCTCCAGACACAGATGTAAAGGCCTGCAACGAGAAAACGAGAGAGAACACCGAGAGCCCAATATTGTGCAGTATGTACTGGATATATGTGGGTGATGAGAGGCAAGTATGTAAAGTAATACTCACTAACATGGGTTACCACTAAGGCCTCAATTCACGGAGCTCTATCAAACACTTTATCAAACGTTTGATAATTTACCTCATGGGTAAAATCTAATTTTGAATTCACTAAGGTGTTATATATTTATTGAATGTTTTACCGATAAAACGTTCAATAAATATATAACAGCTTAGTGAATTCAAAATTAGATTTTACCCATGAGGTAAATTATCAAACGTTTGATAAAGTGTTTGATAAAGCTCCGTGAATTGAGGCCTAAGGCAACCACTGTAGATGCAGGTGGGGAGATTAGACCTGTCCCCACTCAGGATTAAGAAGTCGCTTTCTGTAGCTCTGGAAACAAGGGGTTACCACCCTTCTACCATGGGTGGACTCAAACAAAGTGGAAATGAACAGAGGCGCCAAAAGGTGCAAAGTAGCTAAAACTTTTTTTAAAAAAACAGGGGAGGCAGTGGTAGACTTACCCCCTCCAAGCAGACACAAAAACAGGTTGATATTATATCAATAAACAAATTTATTTATATATACACTCCAAAGGGTCAAGGCAACGTGTTTCGCAGGTGTGGCCTGCTTCATCAGGCTATAGGGGATGGAGCATACAGCAACAAGTGTCTATGGCCTCAATTCACTAAGATTATCTCCTGACTTTTAACTCTTCTAGAGTTGTTACCATGGTGATAAGGCATGTAGTATTCAGGAAACATTTTACCTCAGGCAAACCTAAAGTTAACTCTTCTGTCTTTAAGTTAACTCTCCAATCCTTAAAGTAACTCCAGAGTTAAAGACAGGCTGTTTATTAACTGCATGTGAAAATAACTACAGAGGAGGTAAATTAACTACAGAGGAGGTAACTTAACTACAGGGGGGGGTAAATTAACTACAGAGGAGGTAACTTAAGGAATGAAGAGATAAGATAACTCTCTCACAGTGTGGAGGTAAGTTTTCTCTTGCCTTATTATCTCCAGCATGATCTTAGTGAATTGAGGCCAATGTCTCAGCCTAGTGCCTCCTGTGACTCATCACAGTATATATATATATATAAATACATTTGCTTGTTGATCTAATATCAACCTGTTTTTGTGTCTGCTTGGAGGGGGTACCGGTAAGTCCCCCACTGCCTCCCGTTCTTCAAAAAAGTTTTAGCTAATTTTACCCTTTTGGTGCCTCTATTCAGATCTAAAGGCCTTTAACCACCACGCAATTTTCCGAACAACCGGAGATTTTTTTGAAAAATGAGAGATTCGTTTCCGCGATCTCATGACGTGGGTGCCGGCGCACGATCATGCGAATGAGGTTTAGCAACATGCATCGATAACGGCCGTCACAGTGAATGGATCATGCACAAAGTACCGCGATCATTAGACTTCCCGTTCATGCCCATCGTATGCGGTTGCACATACCCACCGGCTGAAAGATGGATCATGGAACGCTCGTCGACAGGGGGAAGTTGCTGGATGCATCTTCCTCTGTCGGGTGGTGAGTATTTGGCTCAATATATCATCTAACAACTCGGTAATGTTGTTTTTTTTATTTTTTTGTTTACTGTGGTAGAGGGTTCTGTAGGTGAAAATCCTGTCTTGAAATTTGAATCACACGGTCAGAAGCATGGAGTTCAGCGCTGTGGTCGAAGGCTGCTAGTACTGCTTCGATTGCATCATCTCTACTGTTCAGAATGCAAGTGGGTAGGCACAGACTTATTCTCTCTAAAAACAGTGCAGCTTATAGAACGGATGGTCAGTGGAAAGCAATTAACCTCCCTGGCGTTCTATTAAGATCGCCAGGGCAGCTGCGGGAGGGTTTTGTTTTTTAATTAAAAAAAAACTATTACATGCAGCCAACTGAAAGTTGGCTGCATGAAAGCCCACTAAAGGGCGCTCCCGATGCGTACTTCTGATCGCCTTCGGCGATCAGAAGTAACAAGGAAGGCCGCAGTGAGCGGCCCTCCTTGTTTCGCTTTCCTCGTCGCCATGGCGATGAGCGGAGTGACGTCATGGACGTCAGCCGACGTCCTGACGTCAGCAGCCTCCGATCCAGCCCTTAGCGCTGGCCGGAACTGTTTGTTCCAGCTGCGCTGGGCTCGGGCGGCTGGGGGGACCCTCTTTCGCCGCTGCACGCGGCGGAGATCAGGTAGCACACGCGGCTGGCAAAGTGCCGGCTGCGTGTGCACCTTTTTATTTGACCAAAATCGGCCCAGCAGGGCCTAAGCGGCACCCTCCGGCGGTAATGGACGAGCTGAGCTCGTCCATACCGCTAAGGAGGTTAAATAGCATCTGAGCCCCTATGGGGTACTTACATTGGGAGGGGGAAACCTCTGGATCCTGCACAGTAGAATGAACCCGATCGGGCTCAGTTATTTCCGCCGTAGCCAGGGCAGAGAGCCGCTAGTGCGCACTGGCACCAGTCACATGCTGTTTTTTTTTTGTTTGCTGCCTGCTAGGGCTGGACTCCCGATGTGAAGAGGACGGGGGAAGCATCATTAGGACCAAAAGGCTTCACCCTCCCGAGGTAAGTATCCGCCAGAGGCACATTTTTCCTGACCGGCTTTTTTTAAAGAAATGATTAACAATGGGATTGTTCAGAATCGATTGGACTTTTGGATTGAAAAATTGCATTGTCAGTGGGCTCCATTTTTTTTAGAAGCTTTATAGAAATTTTCCTCAAGCATTTTGCTCTGACGTGATATGTCTACCGTCGCGGAGTGGCGACTAGATTGGTGGACATTCATGTTGTCTGTCTCTGTCTTTGCTTTCTTCTGAGTTATTGCTTTGTTGTTCAGTCGGGCAATTCCAAGCTGGCATCTGTGGTTGTACAGGGGACTTGTTCCTCTGCACTCCACAGTTCCATCTGCTGGTTGGAATTCTCCTCTACAAATCTATACTGGGTACTTTGCTTCTGTGACTGCGGCGATTTCCTTCTGTTTCGGCGCACATGGTGTGCGCTGACTGGAATTCGCCTGCAGATCATTACATTGGCATCTGTGGCGGTACGGAGGACTTGTTCCTCAGTACGCCACAGCTCCACTTGCTGGTTGGAATTCCTCTCTACCAATGCATTTGCATGTACTGGGTACTTTACTCATTGGCCTCAATTCACTAAGCTTATCTCCTGTCTTTAATAACTCTTCTAGAGTTGTTACCATGGTGATAAGGCATGTAGTATTCAGGAAACATTTTACCTCAGGCAAACCTAAAGTTAATTCTTCTGTCTTTAAATTAACTCTCCAATCCTTAAAATAACTCCAGAGTTAAAGACAGGCTGTTAATTAACTGCGTGTGAAAATAACTACAGAGGAGGTAAATTAACTACAGGAGAGGTAACTTAAGGAATGAAGAGGTAAGATAACTCTCTCACGTGTGGAGGTAAGTTTTCTCTTGCTTTATTATCTCTAGCATGATCTTAGTGAATTGAGGCCATTGTGTTTGAACGTTTGTAGGAGATCTTCTCTGTGTCAGCGCACTTGCTGTGCGCTGACTGAGGAGATTATTCCGCAATCGTTACAATAAGAAGTCCCGTTTGCAGTTTGCCACAAGCCATGTGGGGGACACCGCAACCGTGTGGAAGAAGGTGCTCTGGTCAGATGAGACCAAAATGGAACTTTTTGGCCAAAATGCAAAACGCTATGCGTGGCAGAAAACTAACACTGTACATCACTCTGAACACACCATCCCCACTGTCAAATATAGTGGTGGCAGCATCATGTTCTGGGGGTGCTTCTCTTCAGCAGGGACAGGGAAGCTGGTCAGAGTTGATGGGAAGATGGATGGAGCCAAATACAGGGCAATCTTGGAAGAAAACCTCTTTGAGACTGCAAAAGACTTGAGACTGGGGCGGAGGTTCACCTTCCAGCAGGACAATGACCCTAAACATAAAGCCAGGGCAACAATGGAATGGTTTAAAACAAAATATATCCATGTGTTAGAATGACCCAGTCAAAGTCCAGATCTAAATCCAATCGAGAATCTGTGGCAAGATCTGAAAACTGCTGTTCACAAACGCTGTCCATCTAATCTGACTGAGCTGGAGCTGTTTTGCAAAGAAGAATGGGCAAGGATTTCAGTCTCTAGATGTGCAAAGCTGGTAGAGACATACCCTAAAAGACTGGCAGCTGTAATTGCAGCAAAAGGTGGTTCTACAAAGTATTGACTCAGGGGGCCGAATAATTACACACACCCCACTTTACAGTTATTTTTTTTTTCAGAAGTGTTTGGAATGATGTATGATTTTTGTTCCACCTCTCACATGTACACCACTTTGTATTGGTCTTTCACGTGGAATTCCAATAAAATTGATTTATGTTTGTGGCAGTAATGTGACAAAATGTCGAAAACTTCAAGGGGGCCGAATACTTTTGCAAACCACTGTATCTCCTAGGAGATAATTTTTCACCTTCGATTTAAAATAACTTTCCTGCACTTTTCAACTAATAAAGTACCAAAAAGAAGGTGAAAAAGCACTATGAAAATTATGTTGAGTACTTTCTTGCTTTCTGATGGCTTACAAGGCATTTTATTGATAAGTTTAAAATGATGACCTAGGAGAAAACTCAGGTGAAAAGTGAATTGCATATGGGCCAGATGTTAAAAATATAGCTTCTTCCATGATAGCAGGAAGTAGACACACCGCAGATTTATTGCAGGATTTGTATCAGCTGTAACAAAGAAATGTTTTTCTTTAACGGTTATTATGCTGTTGCGTATTTTGTTAGAGTAGAGAGGAACTTCTGAGTTCATGTCCGCTTTAAATAATGTGCAGATCGTGGCCTTTTTTTTTTTTTTATTTACGTTTCTAGCATAGATGATCCCTTCCGCTGCAGCCGTCGTTGGAGGCAATATGTCGTCCCGGCAGACCACACTTGTTGCCGTCTTTTGAAGCAAACACGAAAAAATGAAAACAATTTGTTATCATTTGCCTTGAAGTCGAAAAATAAACTTCAAAATCCTCACTTAAAACTTTGAGCTTATTATGCTGCCTTCTCCTGATTGGCCGGCCGTGGTGTATACATAGCGTGGCCCCTCGGATGGAGCAGTTGAGCCTGAGGCCATGGGTGGTGTCATCGCAATCATTCAATGGTTTATGCTTTCCCCAGACGCTCTTCCCGGGTCGGAAGGGAACATAATCCATTTTCCTCCCTCGCTGTTTGGGTTCATGTCAGCGTTGGAGGCTTTGAAGTCGAGATATTGATTGACGTCGTGTTTGCAATCTACGATGGCCTCTTACTGGACAAGCTTAATCTCTCGTGATGGTTTCACGGATGTTTTAAACCAATTTTGCTGAAATTCTCTTCGTAAATATTATTTTTGTGGACAAACAGGATGCGAATCAGAAAAGTAATCATCCCCGGGATATTTAAGCTAAATAGGCAAAGCGGGGGGAAAAAGAGGAATATATGAATGTATACAGGCAGAAACGCAAACCTCTAGCAGTCAGGCAGATTGGGGAAAAATGTGGGTAGCATAGGCTGAAGAAAGAGGCGGGGCCATAGAGTTCTGAGGAAAAAATACACAGTACTTCAGAAACCTCAGTTTTCATTAAAGGACACCTGAGGTGAAATTAAACTAATGCATTTAACAATTGGATCTATCCTCCTTTTCCTAAAAATGACTTTTAAAGATATTCCACAGTATTATTTTATGTTACAATCTACTTTTTTAGTTTTAACGTTTTTGCTCAATAACAATTCATTGAAGTATGCCAGAGTTAAAATCCATGAACTATTGACCTTTTTATCTCTTTCCTGCTCTCAGAAGCCATTTTCTGCTAGGAAACTGTTTTATAGTTGGAATCTCTTATCAGTGAGGGTCACACTGTAGTCATTTCATGTCTGAGTCAGGACTGAGTCAGCCACTTACATACCTGATATTTAACTCTTTCAGGCAGAGAAAGAAAAAAAGGAACACAGCATAGTTATTAGTGTGCTTGGGACTATACATACACATGTCTATCTCATCACGTCACATGTCACCTCGGGTATCCTTTAAGAGTATGGCTGGTTTCACACTGTAAATTGGCGTTAGCGATGTGGTGCGTCGTGCCCGCCGCACAGCATCACACCGCCAAAAGTAGGACTTCAAGGAACATTGCGCTAGTACGTGGTGTTTCCTGTCTGGCATTCAGCCAAGCAGGAAGTGATGCGAGCTTGCGGTCGCTTCCTGCTTCAGGTATGCGGATGTGCACGGAAGTGTATTGTAAAAACAAGCTTCCGCGCATGCGCACCTCGACGTCCCAACGCCAACATTAAAAAAACAAACCCTGATTTGCCAAAGATTAACATGACTTCCGGGCTGACACAGATCGCCGCAGGAGCCGCGCAGTAACGTAGGTATGTCCTAGCGTTAATTCGGGCACTTCGAGTGCAATGTACCGCAACGGGGGAAGTATGAACTTCCTTATAGACTTTCATTAGGTTGCAATAACAGTGCGGCAATCTGCTGCACTGCGCCTGTGTGAAAGGGCCCTGAGGCCCTCTTCATACTGTCAGCATTTACAGAACGCATAGAAATTCAAAGAAAGTTGAAAAATGCATGCGTTTGTGTGCGTTTTTCTTGCGTTCAAATGGTTTTCTATTGCGTTTTGCACACACACGTCACACAGGAAACAGAAAAGAATTATGGGAAACGCAGAGGGAAACGTACACTGAAAACGCAATAGTACGCGTTTTTGATACGCATTTATAGACCTTCATTGCGTCCGTTTCTGTGCGTGACGCACAGAACTGCGTGCAGCAATGCGGATGAGAAACGCATGCGTCTCATACGCATACATGTGAACGAGGCTAGTAAAAAACATTATTAGCCATTTCTATGCGCAAAGTCTGCCCGTATGCGTTCTGTAAAAACGGCTAGGAACGAACATAGTCTGAACAGGGCCTTATGCTAGGTACACACTTTGCGTTTTTGCGTTCGATTGATGATTTCCGTCATGTCCGATATTACTTTGGATCGTTTTACTGCTCGATTTCTCATAGAAGTGAATGGAAATTGATGAGAAAAGATAAGAATCAAGCAGGAAATCGAGCGGAAAAATTTATCAAAAGTCGATCAAACGGGAAATCGACCAAAAAAAAACGCATCGTGTGTACCCAGCATAAGGCTTCCCTGCACACTGCAAATCAGTTTTCCGATTTCGTTTCTGATTCCGATTTTCAGTTCCGATTTTCCCTGAATACATTCAACAGAAAATAGGATCAAAAAATGCAGCATGCAGTAAAGATTAAAAATCTGAATCGGATGTAAAAACCGAATAAAAATCGGAATCGGAAATGCATGCAGTGTGCAAGAGGCCTAAGGCCCCTTTTACACTTGCATTGAAAACCTGCGCTGCGTTATCCTGTGTTCCCGCAGGGTAACACAACACGTCGGAAGCACGTTAACGCCAGACTTCTGTATTGGCCGAAGTAATGTAAGACAATGGGTGACGCATGCCTTTTGAAAAGGTTGGCGGCAGCATTGCGGCGCGCATGCGGGGAACAATGGGAAAACCCAGGAATCCCAGTGCCGTACTTTCTGTCCAGCAGGGAGTATGTCACTGGGCAAGGGGCTGGCGGGGGGGGGGGGGGGGGGGGCTATGCATATGACCCTGCCAGCGTACTCTGCTGCAGGGTCATATGTTTGTGGTTTGTGGCTTGTACTTTGATGTGGTGGGGGCGGGGCATCACACAGCAAAGGCACACCAGAAGTGTAAAACCGACCTTAGTTAGCCTGTGATTTTTTTTTTTTAAAGGGATACTGGCCTAGGAAGGGTGAACCCTCTGCAGTGTTCTCCCCAGGCTCTTTTAGTTGGGAGCTCCACCCAGCTAGTTTTGGTGAGCACCCGGCTGTTATCAGCTCGTCTCTTCCTCCTGCTGTAAGCAGAGAAGCATCGGCCCTGCATTCTCTCATCTTGCCCCACCCGGCTACTTTTTCATGCCGCCCGGCTGGAAAGAAATTCTGGGGAGAACCCTGCTTTTTTCCAGTGCTGTGACCTCCCTGTGTAAGCACACTAGCACTGTCTTGCTCGGGCTCTGGCAGAAATGGCTAAGCCCGGTCAGATCTGGGCTATTGCACAGATGGCTCGCACGTGCGTCTCAGTAGGCCCAGCTTTTTACGAAGGAAGGTGAGTGGGACTGTGCTAGTGCGCCTCTCAACAAGGTCTTTTTTTTGGGGGGGGGGGGGGGGGTTTCCATTGCCGGGACAGGCCTGAGAAAGAGGGAAGCCTCTTTAGGATCCTTCCCCCTCCCGAGTTAAGTACCAGCTGCACTTATTTTTGGCTTTAAGGCCACTGTAAAGTACACCTGAAGTGAGAGGGATAAGGAGGCTAATATATGTATTGGCTTTTAAGCACTGCAAATTGCCAGGCTGTTCTACTGATCCTCTGCCTCTAGAGCCTCATATCCACCACTAGATGGTTGGGGAAGGCTCGGCAACGTCACTCCATGAATGATCGTTCCCCAATCCACCTTCCTGCCCGTGGGAACGCACAAAGGCATTCAACAGGTGCGAACTAGAGTCCAAACAATTGCTTTACTTTGCACGGGAGTCGTTGGAAATCTTAACCCCTTGCCGACTGATCCACCCTGACAGGCGTGAACGCGGTGGCAGCCCCACAACCGCTCCATGCCAATTGGCGTGCAGTCCTGGGGCGGGATTTTTCAGGAGATCGTGCTCGCCGATGCGCAAGCATCTCCGCTTGAGTGATGATCACCGCTAGGAGTCTGTTAGACAGCGAAAACGCTGTTTATTTACATTGTACATGGCTGTGATCTGTGGCACCGCTGTACTGGGGACAGCTATGTGACACGGCTGTCCCCTAGAGAGGCTCAAGAGCGATCGGCTCTCATAGGCTGATGTCTATGAGAGCCGACTACTATGGAACAAAAAACAAACACATTTTTATGACAAAAAAACCCCCAAATAATTATTTACCAAAAAACAAACAAACACCCCAGCAGCGATCAGAGCCCACATGCAGAAAGGTTTGTTGGTGGGCAGAAATGGGGGGGGGGGGGGGGGGGGGTAGGAATCACTTGTGTGCTGTGTTGTATGACCCTGCAGCGAGGCCTTAACTGCAGTGGCCTAATTTGTAAAAAATAGCCCGGTCACTAGGAGGGTTACAGTCCAAGGTTAAAGATCTGATCCTACATAACGGTCTTTTTTATCGCCTTGTGCACAAAATGTCATTTTCTGGATCGCGCACATGTAGTCGTCGCGAGATCGATAGCCCCTCAAAAAATGATTGGTTGCACTGTTGCAGGAAAAATCGTTAGTAAATTTTGCATTGTGAGTACGTAGCTTAATACTTTAACCATGAACCTTGAACAAGCATGCAGATCATGTGATCTGACTGAAGTCTGCCCGGACAGCCTTATTCCACGTATGCAGTTATTTTATATTAACAGTGAAGCTGAATATATATTTTTTAATTTCATAAATTTACTTTGTTCGGTCCAACTTTCTTTCCTATGGAGGAATAAGATATCCTTTCCCATGCCTTGTCCTGGCTGGATAAATTCCCGAATATACATTCTACTGTTTGTTGTTAGAGATGGAAGCAGCTCTGTATATTTTCCTCATTTTGGAAAAACATTCAATCCCTTTTAGAAACTCTCTGCTGTGTCTGATAGAGCCGGTCCTGGCGGGAGAGTGCAGCGTATTTTTACACGTCTAAAAGCACCCATTAACGGCTTTAGGGAAGGATTGTATTTTCGACCATGCAGATTGAAAGAAAAGATCGTAATTAGTCAATCTGCAGCATTAAAGGACCCAAACTACTCCTGATATCGAAACCAGTTGTATACGTCTGTATGAGAAAAAAAATCACACTAATCAATCCCTTGTATAAGGGCCTGTCTTCCCTATGTCCGAGTATGCAGTGTATACCCGCGTGCGAGCTAAATGGGGACAAGCTGTAACCTGCTGTCCTGGTCACTTGCTGGTGCAATCCTGGACGGAATGCAGCCGTTTTCTGCAGGCTGCATCCTAATCCCTATAGCCGTGCATGGTGCAGTATACCGATTTAGCTGTGGCTTTGCAGCAGTATGAGTGCCGCGTCCATTTCAGAAACGGATTTGGCACCAAGTGGAAATTGGACCTCAAGCAAACCTGGGGCGGCCCATAAATAATAAAAGTTAGATACTTGCCTGAGAAGATGTCCTCCCCACCACCACTGGTTAGGACCTTCTTTTAGGCCTGGTGCACACCAGAGGAGTTTTTCTGAGCGTTTTGAGTTTTTAAATCTGCTGCTATAGTTATCCTGTGTGTCTGTGCACACTGTAACAATGAGGTTTTGTAAAAAAAAAACCATAGCATTACATTGGGAAGAGCTTTTGAAACCTCTAAAAGCTCTTCCCAATGCAATGCTATGGGGTTTTTTACAAAACCTCATTGCTCCAGTGTGCACAGACACATAGGATAACATTAGCAGCAGATTTAAAAACTCAAAACGCTCAGAAAAACTCCTCTGGTGTGCACCAGGCCTTAGTTTGCGGCCGTGCTCACCTTCATGTACAAACAGGAGGACTGTATTGGGCCTTTGGGAATTAGGCCACGCCTCTGCAGTAGCACATAGCCACTCGTGGATAAGCGGCTTTGATTTACTGTGCTGGCGCTACCGTACTCGCGCTGGACTATTCATAGGATTCCCTCTACCTGGGTAAGTATATCATTTTATTTAATTTTTTTTTTGGGGGGGGGAGGAGAGGGAGATCTGTGGTTCTTTTAAAGAAAATGATTGATAATGCAATCCTTCAGGATAGATTGATCAACCCACCTTATTTTTCATATAATCTGAACTATCGATTGTTTTTCAAAAATTGTCCCACCAATAGGCACCTGAGTGGTAAAGCTGGATTCAGACAGATGGTTTTGTGGGCAACCATACATTTTGTGGATTTACCACTCTCATAACTGTACAAACAAAAATGTTTGGACACCTTGATTTCCTCACGGCAGAGTCACAACCGCAGCAATGCGGCCTATGGCAGTGTATGTATCGTGTGGCGTATGTATCGTAGTCTAGGGCCAAATTAGGGGGAAGCCTATTAACTTATCTGTATGTTTTTGGGATGTGGGAGGAAACAGGGGTGCCCAGAGAAAACCCACAGACACGGGGAGAACATACAAACTGTGCAAATAGTGCTCTGGCTGGGATTCGAACCGGGGAACCAGCACGGCAAGGCAAGAGCACTAACCACTACGCCACCGTGCTGCCCGTTAGACTCTGTGTTTAGAGATAGCCTGCACCTTCCATTGATGTCCAAGTCAGTAGTGTAACCCGCCTCCATGTCCTCCCTAGATTGGCCGTAACATTGCTCCTCAGCTCGTCTTTGTCCACAGAAGACAAGCTGCTGCAGATAGATGGAGGCCTCTGTGTTCATAGGTTGAAAACAATGCCTCTTCCTAAGCAAGGAGCGCTATAGACATTTTTGTGCCATTCTGAGGGTTTAAAAGGGCAGTGCACTTAGCTGTACAAGTGCACTTATCCTTTATCCCTCTCTTATTATCTTCATCCTGTTCAAGGCTTGCAATCTATTTCACTAGGTTGTGTTGAACGCCGAAATCCCTCATGTTTTGTTCTTCAGTTGTGGTTGAGTGTGTTCTGCCCGCCTGGCTCACACTTGAGGTAACACGCCATCAGTAAGCTGGGAAATTACTAGTTCCTGTTTTAGCGGGATGGGAGTCGGTCACCGAGGTCAACTTGTTTCCCTGGCGTTACAAACACGCTTCTGCTGCAAAATCTGTACAACGCGACGCTCAGGAAGAGCTTTGTCTTGAGAAAAAGGCAAGTGGGCGCCAGGTGCAGGGTAAAGCAACTTCTGGCAAGCAGGGCTGGTTCTGGTTACAATGGGACCCTGGGGCAAAAGTAACTTCGGTGCCCTCTGACGCCCTCCTTCCAACCAAATCATCCCCAGAGCCGGATGCCAGTCCCGATGAGTGACATCATGTGATGGCCGGGGGCCAGTGGGGAGTACAATGCTCTTGGCCCTCGCTTGGCTGAATTGATCCGCCAGGAGTGGTCGCTGGGTGAGTGGTGAAGATGAGTCAGGTGCTGCCGTACACATGCTGGATTCTCATCAGAGGGCAGAAGTTATCAGCGCATACATACAAAGACGCCACCAGGAAATTTGGGCACAGGGCGAAGCAGAAAAAAGATTCACCGTGCTCCTGCAAAAGTTCCGGTGGCGTTAATTACTATTCCCCCTCCAGACTGCCAGAGGAAAGATGTATTTCGCCTGTCAGCTACTGCTGGAGGCCAAATGACTCAGTTTTCAAAGTAATTTGGGCGCCATCCTTTGACGGCGCCCAAATTTCTGCCTGAGTGCCGCTACAGCCATAATTCACATTACAGCCTATAGTGGCGGCCAGATCTCCAGGGTCGTTTTGCACTGTTACGGTTATCGGCTGCTTTCGCCGAGTTTCACCTGGCATGTATACAGAACTTAAAGGTATCAGCCATACATCAGGCAACATGGCGACCGATAATGCGTCCAATTTCAGGACAAAATTGGTCACATAAATCGATCATGCATGCTGCAAGATGTTGAGCCAACTTGCTCGATCAGGTGCGCCGCGGTAACGGCGGTGATCAATGAACGCGACGAAAACCCTGGCGATGTCCCTCGTAATGTTAAAGAGGAACTCCAGCCTAAACAAACATACTGCCATTAAGTTACATTAGTTATGTTAATTAAAATAGATAGGTAATATAATCTTTTACCCACCCTGTTTTAAAAGAACAGGCAAATGTTTGATTTCATGATGGCAGCCATCTTTTTGGTTGAAAGGAGGTGACAGGGAGCATGAGACACAGTTCCAACTGTCCTGTGTCCTGAGCACCTCTCCCAGTTACTGCAAAGTGGAGTTTGCGTAATTATTCAGACCTCTTTGGTCTGAGTGCAGTCAGTTGCCCATAGACATTGCCTGATTATTATTATTATTTATTGTATTTATAAAGCGCCAACATATTACGCAGCGCTGGACAATAAATATATACAATGATACAAGGATGACAGACATAGGGTTATACACATAGAACAAAGTTATACATGCAACAAAGTTATACATGCCTGATGAGTGCTAATGACTAAATAGAGTGCACCTATGTGTAATCTATTGTCAGTACAAATACAGCTGCTCTGTGACGGCCTCAGAGGTTGTCTAAGAGAATCTTGGGAGCTACAACACCATGAAGTCCAAAGAACACACCAGACAGGTCAGGGATCAAGTTATTGAGAAATTTAAAGCAGGCTTAGGCTACAAAAAGATTTCCAAAGCCTTGAACATCCCACGGAGCACTGTTCAAGTGATTATTCAGAAATGGAAGGAGTATGGCACAACTGTAAACCTACCAAGACAAGGCCATCCACCTAAACTCACAGGCCGAACAAGGAGAGCGCTGATCAGAAATGCAGTCAAGAGGCCAATGGTGACCCTGGACGAGCTGCAGAAATCTACAGCTCAGGTGGGGGAATCTGTCCATAGGACAACTATTAGTCATGCAATGCACAAAGTTGGTTGTTATGGAAGAGTGACAAGAAGAAAGCCATTGTTAACAGAAAAGCATAAGAAGTCCCGTTTGCAGTTTGCCACAAGCCATGTGGGGGACACAGCAAACATGTGGAAGAAGGTGCTCTGGTCGGATGAGACCAAAATTGAACTTTTTGGCCAAAATGCAAAACGCTATGTGTGGCAGAAAACTAACACTGCACATCACTCAGAACACACCATCCCAAATGTCAAATATAGTGGTGGCAGCATCATGCTCGGGGGGGGGGGGTGCATCTCTTCAGCAGGGACAGGGAAGCTGGTCAGAGTTGATGGGAAGATGGATGGAGCCAAATACAGGGCAATCTTGGAAGAAAACCTCTTGGAGTCTGCAAAAGACTTGAGACTGGGGCGGAGGTTCACCTTCCAGCAGGACAGCAACTCTAAACATAAAGCCAGGGCAACAATGGAATGGTTTAAAACAAAACATATCTATGTGTTAGAATGGCCCAGTCAAAGTCCAGATCTAAATCCAATCGAGAATCTGTGGCAAGATCTGAAAACTGCTATTCACAAACGTTATCCATCTAATCTGACTAAGCTGGAGATGTTTTGCAAAGAAGAATGGGCAAGGATTTCAGTCTCTAGATGTGCAAAGCTGGTAGAGACATACCCTAAAAGACTGGCAGCTGTAATTGCCGCAAAAGGTGGTTATACAAAGTATTGACTCAGGGGGCTGAATAATTATGCACACACCACTTTGCAGTTATTGATTTGTAAAAAATGTTTGGAATCATGTATGATTTTCGTTCCACTTCTCACATGTACACCACTTTGTACTGGTCTTTCACGTGGAATTCCAATAAAATTGATGCATGTCTGTGGCAGTAATGTGATAAAATGTGGAAAACTTCAAGGGAGCCGAATACTTTTGCAAGCCACTGTATAACATGCAATGGGCACCGGAGGGACACTTAATATCAGGGGGAAAGTGTTGGGGCGGCGAGGCGGTCGGATGCGGCCTCACAAAGCTGATTCCGGATCGATTTCAGCATGAAATTGATTGGGAATAGGCCTGTGGTGTATGGGCAGCTGACAGATCTCTCTCTAATCACATTTGATCAGGGAGAGATTTGTCTCTTGGTCGAATCTGCCCATCATTGCTAGATGTATGGCTAGCTGACGTGTTACTATTCACGCTGCCACTAGATTGGTCCTGCTCTGTTTAGTATAAAGATAATGTCTCAATCTCAATAAGTACTGTAGAATGAATGGACTAAACGATAACAAATCAGTCGAGTGCGCCTTTACAAGTCTGCCAGTTGCTGATCAAACGGATCACCTATATCTCCATGATTTCTCATAGACCCGAGCATCCCTGCGTGTTAAGAGACACTTGGCATGAGAATATACCTCTAGAGGGGAACAGTCCCCCTTCCATGAAGGAATCGCTCACTATGGCTGAAGAACGGTGATGTGAAAATGAAAAACTAAAGGGCTCATGTGTACCAAATGGCAAACTGTTGCTATAACTGCAAGGCAGCATGATGCACCGTGTCTAAAAATGCGCACTGGCTGCAGGCAAAACAGTGAAGTACTGTATTTTTTGGACTATAAGACTCAATTCGTCTTATAGTCCAAATGCAGGGAGTTCCTGTCTTGTGAACGCCTGCTAATGTGGACCTCCAACCTGCTGCAATGTCGGGACTCCCTGCACTGTGCCCATGCAGAGGAGGACACGGGGACAACCGGAGGACACTGGGACGGAAAAGGGCCTAGAGGAGGACATGGGACACAAAGAGGCATATAGGAGGACAGAGGGCATAGAGTAGGACACGGGGACAAACGGAGGACACGGGGACACAAAGGGGCATAAAGGAGGACAGAGGGCATAGAGGAGGACACGGGGACAAACGGAGGACACGGGGACACAAAGGAGCATAAAGGAGGACAGAGGGCATAGAGGAGGACACGGGGACAAACGGAGGACACGGGGACACAAAGGAGCATAAAGGAGGACAGAGGGAGGACACAAGGAGGACAAAGGGGCATAGAGGAGGACAAACGGAGGACACGGGGACACAAAGGGGCATAAAGGAGGACACAGGGACACAAAGGGGCATAAAGGAGGACACAGGGGGACAGAGGGAGGACACAAGGAGGACAAAGGGGCATAGAGGAGGACACACGGGGACAAACGGAGGACACGGGGACACAAAGGGGCATAAAGGAGGACACAGGGGGACAAAGGGCATAGAGGAGGACACAATGAGACAAGAAGTACAAGGGGACATGAGGTACAAAGGCATAACCCACAAGATGCCCCTTCACCATGGATGCACCAGGTTTAGTATATATTTTTTCCCCTGGTTTTTGTCCTCTAAACCTAAGTGCGTCTTATGGTCAGGAGCATCTTATAGCCTGAAAAATACGGGTACGTTTTAAAGTGGACCTGAACTCTTGCACAGGACAGACGGAAAGGTATGAGAAAGGCACCCTGTATGTATTTAGAGAGTTTACCCAGCCTAATTCCCCCTCATCTCTGACTAATCACCACTGTAATTTGATCTTTAACCACTTAAGGACCAGCGGTCTCTGGGCACTTAAGGACCAGAGACCGCTGGTCCAATCCCGACGGAATCCCGAAGAATCGCCGCACATACCCGCCGCAACCGCCATCATCGCCGCTTGCCGAGCCCTCCAGGACATAGACTCTACTGTCTCTATGACGGCAGAGTCATGTGAGCCGGTCAGGAGCTGCTTTCATTGGCTCCTGACCCTGTTTTTCAATGTAAGCCAATGGGAGCGGCTTACATTGATAGACCCGGCCAGGAGCCAATGAAACGGCTCCTGACCGGCTCACATGACTCTGCCGTCATAGAGACAGGCAGAGCCTGTGAGATGCGTCGAGAATCGTTGGGTTTTAGCGGCGCGATCGTCGGGGAGCAGCGGAAACGGCGGATGCGCGCTGCTGACAGTGATTGAGATCTACGCCCTGCCAGCCAGGAGCCCACCAATACAGGGCGTAGATCTCAATCACTGCGGTCCTTAAAGGGATACTGTAGGGGGGTCAGGGGAAAAAGAGTTGAACTTACCCGGGGCTTCTCACGGTCCCCCGCAGACATCCTGTGTTGGCGCAGCCACTCACCGATGCTCCGGCCCCGCCTCCGGTTCACTTCTGGAATTTCAGACTTTAAAGTCTGGAAACCACTGCGCCTGCATTGCCGTGTCCTCGCTCCCGCTGATGTCACCAAGAGCGCACAGCGCAGGCCCAGTATGGTCTGTGTCTGCGCAGTACACTCCTGGTGACATTAGCGGGAGTGAGGACACGGCAATGCAGGCGCAGTGGTTTTCAGACTTTAAAGTCTGAAATTCCAGAAGTGAACCGGAGGCGGGGCTGGAGCATCGGTGAGTGGCTGCGCCAACACAGGATGTCTGCGGGGGACCGTGAGAAGCCCCGGGTAAGTTCAACTCATTTTCCCCCGACCCCCTACAGTATCCCTTTAACTAGTTAAGCTGTGTCAGCTCCGGAATCTCCTAATTCGGAAACACAGAATGTTAACAATTTGTCTGCTTCTATGAAAGCAGGAAGTAGACATACTGCATATTTATTGCAGGATTTGTATGAGCTGTAGCAAAGAAATGTTTTTCTGTAAAAGTTATTGTGCTGTTGCTTATCTTTTAGAGCAGAGAGGAAGTTCTGCGTTCAGATCTGCTTTAATGAGGTTCATATAAAAAGAGGTTAGTATGAGAGAATTTACAATATTAATTTATGAATTATTTAGTCAGTGTTTGCCCCCATTGTAAGATCTTTTATCACCCTGATTTACATTCTGAAATGTATCGCAGGGGGCGACATCTGTAGTCCTGTAAGGGGATCTCTGTGGAATGTTTGTTCATTCAGAGTTCCAAAGCCAGTAGAAATAATACCTGGTCTCCCAGAATGCTCTGGGAGGAGAATTCCACATAGCTAAACAGCCTAGGCTAAGCATCACTGGGAGGGCGGGGCTACATATCAATCTACAACAATATATAGACATAGGAAGTGTTTCTGATACTGAAACCAGGAAAATTACCGTAAAAGTGTGTATCCTGAATAATTCACTGCATTCCACTATATGTCACTACAGGGACTCTTTAAGTATCCTTTTCTTGCTTCATTTTCTGGGAGCTCTGGGATCTCGGCAGCAGTTAAAGAGAAACTCAGGCCAAGAGTTGAACGTTATCCCAATCAGTAGCTGATACCCCCTTTTACATGAGAAATATATTCCTTTTCTCAAACAGACCATCAGTTGGTGCTGTATGACTGATATTGTGGTGAAACCCCTCCCACAAGAAACTCTGAGGACCGAGGTACTCCTGGCAGTTTCCAGTCTGTGAACCTTGTTGCATTGTGGGAAATAGCTGTTTACAGCTGTTTCCAACTGCCAAAAAAGCAGGCAGCGTCTCCTTCCACTGACATCACCTGCCAGTAGTAAAAATGTCTCCATATGATAAATGTCAGAATGTAAATCATCGATTTAAAAGATTTTACAATGGGCAAACACTGACTAAATCATGTATACATAATTATTGTAAAAATGAAGCACTTTTTTTTATTATATTATTTTCACTGGAGTTCCCCTTTAACCACCTTAGCGGTATGGACGAGCTCAGCTCGTCCATTACCGCCAAAAGGTGCCGCTCAGGCCCTGCTGGGCCGATTTTAATGAAATAAAGTGCAGCACACGCAGCCGGCACTTTGCCAGCCGCGTGCGCTGCCCGATCGCCGCCGCTCTGCGGCGATCCGCCGCGAGCATTGGCAAAAGAGGGTCCCCCCAGCCGCCTGAGCCCTGCGCAGCCGGAACAAATAGTTCCGGCCAGCGCTAAGGGCTGGATCGGAGGCGGCAGACGTCAGGACGTCGGCTGACGTCCATGACGTCACTCCGCTCGTCGCCATGGCGACGAAGTAAGCAAAACACAGAAGGCCGCTCATTGCGGCCTTCCGTGTTACTTTTCGCCGCCGAAGGCGATCAGAAGAACGCCTCCGGAGCGCCCTCTGGTGGGCTTTCATGCAGCCAACTTTGTTGGCTGCATGAAATAGTTTTTTTTTTATTTAAAAAAAACCCTCCCGCAGCCGCCCTGGCGATCTTAATAGAACGCCAGGGTGGTTAATGCAATGTTCTGCGTAAATCTTGGCCTGCTATCCCGGTGACATCATTGCCCGTGTCATCACCTCACAAAACAAAGGGGAAGAGATACGGCTTTGGCCCCTGTCTAGGTGCACACGCGGTGACATCACGCCGCATGCTGACACTTAGGTCATCCTTCATGTATGCCACATTTTTATGGCGCCATTTGGAGAGAGTCAGGACTTGTGTTTCCCGTAGTGCTGTGAGGCCGCAGATGGATTACTGCAAGGAGCAGCAGAATGTTACGCTGTGTTAGTCATCAGGAAAAGCAGAACTCTTGGCGGGAAAGTGAGCCGGATATTGTCTGTCTCTGCTGATCTAAAACCGTCTTTTTCTAACTGATATGTCCATTTCTCAATGTGGGCCGGTACATACAGATGGCTGCCAGCGCCTCCGTGCATGTCACTTACCGCCGGGATCCACCGTGGCCCGCATTGAGATGTATGGCGGAGTTCACCTCAATGCATTTACCGTCAATTGCCATCGATTGCACAATCGCAGTGGTCGATCGACTTTTTCGAGACACTGCATGTAGCTTCTAGTGTTAGCTGCGTTGGTGGTCCTGTATTCCCTCATGGGCTCAAAACGTGCCGAAGAACTGACAGGGAAACGATGCCAAACACTGCTCTGTAGCTGGAAAGCGTTGGACATCGGCAATAGGGCCACATTTCTGGAAAGGCCACAAACGCCCGGGTCTTTGGTAGCTGCAGGCCAAGAGCCACCTGGACATGAAGGAGGGGTTACTACATATGAAAGAGGAAGGTGTAAATGGGGAGTATCAAATTAAAAAGGAAACTGATGTTCTAGGGTGCTGTTCATGAAAGAAAGGGGCTGCTGTACATGGAGGATACACATGGAAGAGGGGGCTGCACATGGAATGGGAGGGGCTGCTGTACATGGATAATATACATGGAAGAGGGGGCTGCACATGGAATGGGAGGGGCTGCTGTACAGGGATAATACACATGGAAGAGGGGGCTGCACATGGAATGGGAGGGGCTGCAGTACATGGATGTTACACATGGAAGAGGCGGCTGCACATGGAATGGGAGGGGCTGCTGTACATGGATGATACACATGGAAGAGGGGGCTGCACATGGAATGGGAGGGGCTGCTGTATATGGATGATACACATGGAAGAGGGGGCTGCACATGGAATGGAAGGGGCTGCTGTACATGGATGATACACATGGAAGAGGGGGCTGCACATGGAATGGGAGGGGCTGCTGTACATGGATGATACACATGGAAGAGGCGGCTGCACATGGAATGGGAGGGGCTGCTGTACATGGATGATACACATGGAAGAGGGGGCTGCACATGGAATGGAAGGGGCTGCTGTACATGGATGATACACATGGAAGAGGTGGCTGCACATGGATTGGGAGGGGCTGCTGTACATGGATGATACACATGGAAGAGGCGGCTGCACATGGAATGGGAGGGGCTGCTTTACATGGATGATACACATGGAAGAGGGGGCTGCACATGGAATGGGAGGGGCTGCTGTACATGGATGTTATACATGGAAGAGGGGGCTGCACATGGAATGGGAGGGGCTGCTGTACATGGATGATACACATGGAATGGGAGGGGCTGCAATGAAATGGGAGGGGCTGCTGTACATGGATGGTACACATGGAAGAGGGGGCTGCACATGGAATGGGAGGGGCTGCTGTACATGGATGATACACATGGAAGAGGCGGCTGCACATGGAATGGGAGGGGCTGCTGTACATGGATGATACACATGGAAGAGGGGGCTGCACATGGAATGGGAGGGGCTGCTGTACATGGATGATACACATGGAAGAGGGGGCTGCACATGGAATGGGAGGGGCTGCTGTACATGGATGATACACATGGAAGAGGGGGCTGCACATGGATGATACACATGGAAGAGGGGGCTGCACATGGAATGGAAGGGGCTGCTGTACATGGATGATACACATGGAAGAGGTGGCTGCACATGGATTGGGAGGGGCTGCTGTACATGGATGATACACATGGAAGAGGCGGCTGCACATGGAATGGGAGGGGCTGCTTTACATGGATGATACACATGGAAGAGGGGGCTGCACATGGAATGGGAGGGGCTGCTGTACATGGATGTTACACATGGAAGAGGGGGCTGCACATGGAATGGGAGGGGCTGCTGTACATGGATTATACACATGGAATGGGAGGGGCTGCAATGAAATGGGAGGGGCTGCTGTACATGGATGGTACACATGGAAGAGGGGGCTGCACATGGAATGGGAGGGGCTGCTGTACATGGATGATACACATGGAAGAGGCGGCTGCACATGGAATGGGAGGGGCTGCTGTACATGGATGTTACACATGGAAGAGTGGGCTGCACATGGAATGGGAGGGACTGCTGTACATGGATGATACACATGGAATGGGAGGGGCTGCAATGGAATGGGAGAGGGGCTGCTGTACAGGGATGATACACATGGAAAATGGGGCTGCACATGGAATGGGAGGGGTGCTGTGGCACAAGAAAGGGGAGTCACAACATACTTGGCCTAGGGGCACATAAAGAATAAATCTGTCCTTGATCGGTGAAACGAGCTGCCAGCAGTCGCCGATGTGAACCGGCCCTAACTCTCCTGACTTCTGAGGGCCGATGGAGCAGCACGTGAGTGATGTCACTTGGTGTCACGACAAGTGTGGGGGGGGGGGGTATTCCTAATGCTGGGGGAACGTCTGTCTCTCTAAAATGGGGAGGGGCCTGCCTAATTCTGGGGGCACGTCTGCTACCTACACTGGGAGAAGCTCAATTTGGGGGGCACTTTGGAACTTCTACCTCTAGTGCTGGACAACCTTGGCCCGGCCCAGATGTGATGCCCATATGCGATTCAGTTTATCTTCTCCTAGGAGATCATTTTTCATTTTGTATTTAAAATAACTTTTCAGCATTTTGCAATAAAAAAAGTCCCAAATAGTAGTGTTTATAGTCTTGCAATGAGTTGCATATAAATATTATGTAACTGTCATATAACTTTGTTGTATAGTCACTATGATTCCTCTTATATAAGAATAATAGCTGAATAATAGAGAGCTTCTTTGCTCTGGTGAAGCCGGCGTCTGCGCGTGCCTCAGCCGTGATCTATGGGGATAGGGAGGATTAAGTCCCTGCATTGTTTGGCTCCATGTAATAGAGAGTTTTGTGTGTGATTCATATGGCTGTTTCTGTGCTATAGGCGCCGGGGTCATTTGTCACCGCTAATGTTCCCAGCCTAATGGAGGAGACCTTTCTTCTCACAATCTGTTGACTTAAGGTGTTTCTCTGTCAGTCCTGGTGAAATATGGTGCCATGGAGGAGCATTCCTTACATACAGGAGGTGCAGCTAGAAGTATGAATAGCTGGGGGTTCCTGGTCTCTGCAGATCTCTGGGGGTAGTGGCAGAACTCCAAGAAGCCAAGCATTGTATATAATACAGTACAGCAAAGTCCCCATTATGTCGAACTCAGGTAACCAGAAGTCTCAACTAACGGCCTGCATGAAGGGATATCGGGGACTGGGTTTTGGGGGTTTGCAGGGATTAAAATACTTACCGAGCCTTTAGCCCCATCTTCTAACCTTCCTGTAGCTCCTAGTGGCTGTCCGGCGTCTGTGCACGGCTCTTGGCATGTCATATGACCTAAGTAAGGTAAGTATTTATTGCCTTACCAGGACGGTTTTTAGCAGGTTGATTAACCTCTTTATCCACCACTGCAGTATATCTACATCCTCTGTGACTTCATCTAAGCCACGAGGACGTGGATATACGTCTTGTAGCAGAAGCAGTGCTGTGCAGGATTGGGCTTGCTCCTGTGCAAACCACTGGCAGTATCTGATGCAGCACTAATTGGTGAAAGGGAATATATGTGAACCAATACAATTGATTTTTACCATTAAAAATACTTTTATTTTCTCAGTTCATAGTGAAAAATGCACACTGTAGCATTATTTCAGAATCAAATATCTTCACCATAAACTGTGAAAAAAACATAAGTTTTGTGATAAGCGGTAGAAACCGCTAAACAAAATTTGTGTTTATCTACTGTAGTGCTTTTTATTTTTAATCTGGAATTGGTAAAACTGAGAAATAATGTTTTTTTTTTTCAAATTGTTCCCTCTTTTTCCCCTTAAAATGCATAGAAAACAAAATTGTTTATGGGAAAGAATGCCATACAATCAAAACGCCTAGTTTGTCGTGAAAAAAAAAATACATACGGTATTTTATTTAGGTGTCATAAGTAGGAATAAAGTTATTGCTGGTTAAATAGGGACATAGCTAAAATGTAAAAAAAAAATGCTCTGGTCCATAAGGGAGAAAAAAGGTCTGGATGCGAAGCAAGCAAATGTATCCGATATCAGGCAATCCCTGCCGGTGCTGGATACTGGGGACTTTGCTGTACAGGTAGTCCCTGACTTACGAACGCCCAATTTACGAACGACCCGCCGATACGAACGGCATGGATTATGTGTTTCCATGGGAACAAGTCCAAAAAATTATTTTTAAATTGGACTTTTTTTTTGAGAAAATCGATTTTAAAGAATTCAAAGAACAAATGTTTTTTAAACCTGTATAAGCAGGTACAGAGGGCAGAGGTGACACAGAGGGTGATACTGGAGGTGCAGAGGAGGTACTGGGGACAGAGATGGCCCAATGTTCCGACTTAAAGCGGATCCGAGATGTAAAACTAACTATAACAAGTAACTTGTCTATATATCTTATTTAAAGTTTAGATACTTTACACAGCATATCTAGCTGCAAACATCTCTGGCTAGTAATACCTCCCCCTCCTCCTGCCCAGACTGAGCTCCCATGAGCCCTTGCTACTGCCAAGGCTCTCTGAAAAACTGTGGGTGGGGCTTTTTTAGTTTATAGGGAATTAGATTATTAAAACAAAAACAAAAAAGTATTTGGCTTAAAGTGAACCTTAAGTCAAACAAAAAAAGAGTTTTACTCACCTGGGGCTTCCAATAGCCCCCTGCAGCTGTCCGGTGCCCTCGCCGTGTCCCTCCGATCTTCCTGTCCCCGCCGGCAGCCACTTCTGGTTTCGCCATCAGGAGCCGACACAATAGCGCCCTCTATGCTGCTATATGCTTACTATAGCAGCATAGAGGGCGATATTGTGGCTGGGAACGCGAAGAATCACTTGCGTTCCCAGCCTGACGGCCGGTGACGACGAAACCGGAAGTGGCTGCCGGCGGGACAGGAGGATCGGAGGGACATGGCGAGGGCACCGGACAGCTGCAGGGGGCTATTGACTTATATAACACGCAGCCTGACCTCACTTCTTTCCTTTACTTTCTTAACAAATGGACAGGTCAGGGACACTGCCTATTGGGCCATAAAGAGTAAAGCTAGCCATGCACAGATCAACAACCACCGATAAAGTGAGCAATTGATCCCCGCTGGCTGAAAACCAATATGATAGCTAAAAACGGTATCTTCAAAGACGGAGGCCTTATTTACCACAAAAATGTATAGCCTAAGAAAAGTAAGCTGTCCGTTAATATATCTGGATCCGTGCCCAGCGATGGGCTTTACGGTAGATCTGTACAGTGGCAGCTCTGTTGTTCGCAATGTCCGACTTGCTTGATGTGTTTATTTTGGAAAGCCTGAAATACATTTAATGGTCCGAACTCTCTCTCTGTCCTAAAAGCACCCCCAGAAGCTCGGCATACTGATTCTTTAGGCAGTAAGGAGGCGGAGAGGTCGTCATTGATTCCAACCACCCCCCCATGTGGTTTCAATCCATATTTTAATCAGAATATGGAAGTGATTAGGCTGACATCTGAAACTGAAGTAGCAATAAAAAAAATTATCACAAACAAGACAGACGCAAATGATTCTGTGTTTATAGCTGGGTGGCCGTTGTGAAGCAGCCGTGCAGGGTAATGCGTTCCAGAGAGCCAGCCAGCGATGGTAACTTATGTACTGCCGCATCTGGTCTCTCTGTCCAGACCCATCTCAGAGATATGTCCATCTGGTGGGGTAAAGCTGAATGCTCACCTGACGACGCAGGAAGATGGATCCCAGTTACATCCCCCGATTACACTGACCACATAGGGGGACACGGAAACAGCCAATCATTATCATTACACTGGCCATGTAAGGGGGGGGGGGGCAGGAACAGCCAAGCACTAATTACACTGCCACATAGGGGGGACACAGGAACAGCCAATCATTACACTGGCCATGTATAGGGGGGGGGGGCAGGAACAGCCAAGCAATAATTACACTGGCCACATAGGGGGGACACAGGAACAGCCAATCATTACACTGGCCATGTATAGGGGGGGGGGGGGGCAGGAACAGCCAAGCAATAATTACACTGGCCACATAGGGGGGACACAGGAACAGCCAATCATTACACTGGCCATGTATAGGGGGGGGGGGCAGGAACAGCCAAGCAATAATTACACTGGCCACATAGGGGGGACACAGGAACAGCCAATCATTACACTGGCTATGTGAGGGGGGGAGACACAGGAACAGCCAATCATTACACTGGCCATGTGAGGGGGGGGGACACGGGAACAGCCAATCATTACACTGGCCATGTAAAGGGGGGGGGGAGGAGGACACGAACAGCCAAGCAATCATTACACTGGCCACATGAGGGACACACAGGAACAGCCAATCATTACGCTGGCCATGTAGGGGGACACACAGGAACAGCCAATCATTACACTGGCCATGTAGGGGGGGGGGGGGGACACAGGAACAGCCAATCATTACACTGGCCACATAGGGGGGGACACAGTAACAACCAATCATTACACTGACCACATGGGGGGGGGGGAGGAACAGACAATCATTACACTGACCACATAGGGGGACACAGGAACAACCAATCATTATACTGACCACATATGGGGACACAGGAAAAGCTAATGACTGTGCCTGTGTCCGCTATGTGGTCAGTGTATCTCCGTTCCAACTACTTGCCGTTGGGTACACGCGAAGGCGCATGGCGAGCGCAAACGAAAGTACAAACGATCACGGCACTTTGTGCGGGAGTCATCAGGAATCTTAAGACTTCAGAGGCGACCATTTTAATCTATTTTTACTCACCTGGTGCTTCTTCCAGTCCCTGGAAGCCATACCAGTCCCTCACGGAAGCTCCAGTCCTCCTCGACGTCCCGCAGGCCCCAGTAAAGATCACTGTCCTGCCGGTGGTACGCCCCAAATGACGTGGATGCACAGACACTCATGCCCGCACTCATGTTGGCAATATTTATGGGCGGTCAGCGTGACTCCGAGGAGGACTGGAGCTGCTGGCTCTGAGCGCATCCTTCTCTACATACACGTATGCCCCATGTGGTTGACTAATAAGGGCGCTTGTATGACGTCAGTGGCCACGTTACTAGGCAACCACGTGGCGTGCGTGTATGAAGGTCAAAGTACACCTGAAAGCCAGCAGCGGACAAGAGGAGGCCCCAGACAGGTAATGTATAACTTGCACTAGAGGGACATTTAACATTAGGGGGATATCGTTGGGACGGCAAGGCCGTCGGATGCGGCGTCACAAGGCCAATTCCTGATCAATTTCAGGCAGCCAACAGATCTCTCTCTAATCAGATTGGATTAGAGAGAGATTTGTCTCTTGGTCAGGTCTGCCCATCATTGCTAGATGTATGGCTACCTTAAAGAGAACCTAAACTAAAAAAAAAAACACATGAGTTTCACTTACCTGGGGCTTCTACCAGCCCCCTGCAGCCATCCTGTGCCCTCGCAGTCACTCATGGCTCCTCCGATCCCCCGCTGCCAGCTAGTTTCGTTTTTGCCGACTGGGATTTGGCCGGCCGCCATGCGTACCTTTTTACGCATTCCCGCTGGTACAGAAAGCTATTGCGTTCATTAACAAGTACATTTTTACCCGTTACAGGTGTCATGCGTACAGTTTTACGCATTGCACTCGTAGCACGTAAAAATGTACTTGTTAATGTCCGCGATAGCTTTCTGCACCAGCGGGAATACGTGCAAAGGTACGTGTGGTGGCCTGGCGACTCCCGTTCGATAAAAACGAAACTAGCTGGCAGCGGGGGACCGGAGGAGCCATGAGTGACTGCGAGGGCATAGGATGGCTGCATGGGGCTGGTAGATGCCACAGGTAAGTGAAACTCACGGGGTTTTTTTTAGTTACGGTTCCCTTTAAGTGTTTGCTACAGCATGCATTGTGACAATGGACAGCTAGGGAGACCTGGCTAACTTAGTTCAAGGGGAGAAATTTTGATGTATTTTTTTTTTTGTCATGTCTGATTTCTGTTGAAAGCACTAGTATATATTAAAGTGTACTGCAATAAAAATGTAATTTTACTGAATTTACAAACCATTTTTTTTTTTTGTATTCGAATTGTTAAAAGACGATTTTTTTTACTAACGTTTTGGTCTTTTTGAAAAGAAAAAAAAAAAAGTTGACTTGTTCCCGTAGAATCAATTTTCACATTTTAGCGTAGTTACACATAATCACAAAATTACAAAACCTAATTTCTGTGCAAAATAAATTACCAATTTGCCTGCAATTTTTCATTACGATTTTTATCGTAATTGTGCATTGCAAAATTACGATTCTGCCAAATTGGAACTCCACACTACTAGTGTGTATGTAGTTTGTCAGCACATGGACGAGGGACTAATTTCTGTGGTGACGGGCAAATATTAGTTCATATTACTTCCACAGCCGTTACAAACACCTCAGAGAAACGCTCTTTACAACGCGAGAGGAAGTCAACATGGCGGCCGACGTCTGCGAGGAGACTGAGGAGAGCACAATACCCAACATTGTGCTTTTACTAATAAACTCAGCGTTTTAACAACACTGGGTTCATATAAAGAATGCCCCATTATTAAGCATAAATGAGAACCAGCTTCCTCTAATTAAAGCTGCAAAGGGCGAGGCTGAGGTGAATATACCAACTGCTCAAGGAATTTATTAGCTTCACACTGCTAATAAAAAGTCTACCTAATTAACAGTGTTCCTAATACTAATGAGTGTACTGCTGCAGCCACTGAAAGGAGGGAAGAAAAGACTCCATTTTACACGATTATCCACAATGCTTCTTTGTGTGGAATTATAGAGCCCCGAATGGGAATAACTGGGCCTCAGTGACCCCCACATTACGGCTGAGGCGATGGCCTTGCCATGGGTTACCTCACGAGTCTAACATGTGAAATATGGGAAGGGGGGGGGGGAGCAATGGTTTGTGTTGCAATAGGTCAGAGGTCAGTTTCAAATTGCTGGCAATCGATTCCCCAATATGTCACATCAGTAGATTTTGGCCAAAAATCTATTACAAGAATTGATCAGAGGTGGAGCAAGAGCTTTGGTAGATAAAAACAGAGCAACTCTGCGGTTCAATCGAATAGATTCCCTAGCAATGTCTTGATATACAGTCACAGGACGTTTACTCGCATCGTGTTTACACGCGTCACGTCCTCATCACAAATGAGCTGTTGCGCCCATACCTCCCAACATTTTGAGATCAGGAAGAGGGATACTTAAGCCGCGCCCCTGACACACCCCTAGTCACGCCTCTGGCACATATAATACCTAAATACTGCGCCACAGTCCACAGAATTTTATGTACATCAACTTATCACCAGTTTCTTGGATCGCTGCAGGGAATCCAATGATTAGTACAATAGTTCAATATTACTGCTGCGCTCTCCAGAATCTGTTAGTTACGATATTGTGTCAAAGTCTATATTGTAAAACTACAGATGGCTTATAGAAGTCCTCACAGTTTCAATTAGGATAGTTTGTCCATGCTTGGAGTCGCTGCAGAGAGTTCAATAATCAGCAACACTGCTGTGCTCACCACTCCTAAAAAACGCACACAAATCTCCACAAAGGGTGATATCGTTCAGACTGTCAATATTATACAGCACACCACCAAAAGTGCCCTTGTGACTTGTGAGGACTAGTGCCAAACAGTTGCAGCCCCACACCCCTTAAGCCACCCCAAGTCTCAGGTGGATCTTATGCTACGTACACACATGCGACAACGATCGTTCGTTGAGAACAACGAACGAACTTTTAATTGATGAAAGAACGACCTAAGTAAAGTTAGTTTTAAATTGTGTGTAACGATCTGATCGTTAGAACGAACGTTACATCACGTAAAGCAACTATTGCGCTTGCGCATAAAAATGAGAAGTTTCACGGAGAAATAGCGAAATGCGCATGTCAAGCCTAGTACGAACGACCGTTTCCAACGATGTACTACTTTTGAAAACGATCGTCGTTGGTAAAAATCCGCCAAGCTAGATCGTTTGTTTTTAACGATCTAGCTCGTCCGTCGTTAGACTTAATGATCATTGGTTGCTTTTTTTTAAACGATCGTCGTTTGAAACGATCGGGGAACGATCGTTTCAAACGACTATAGTCGCATGTGTGTACGCACCTTTAGGCAGTACTCAAATGCACATCATAGTAGTGTTAATCCTGTAAAAAATATCTCGACATAGGGTAATACTGTTCATATAAATTCACATTGATCAGCAATATCCATCTGTGCAAACAGTGCTTTCACTCCGTGTGGTGATGCTCCCACTCCCTACACAACAATCTGCTCACCGGATAAAGCCCACCTCTATAGACAGGTGGAAACTGCGCTCTGGCACACCCCTAGTCACGCATGCCATAAAGATTTTATAAGAAAAATATGTTGTTTTAAAAAAATTAAGACCATGCTGGTCCTTTCTGCCCTGGTTCTTTTTCCTTCATATTAACATTTGTAAATAAGAAATATGTCAATTTTAAAGGTGGGAATAAAGCTTAGAGTCAATGTAACACATTTATCAGTAGAAAAATGCATATATTTACATAGGTCTGTACATCAGTCCTGAAAGAGGGACAAATGAGGAAGAAAGAGGGACAGTGGGACAGGGACCCCTCAGAGAGACTGTCCCACCAAAAGAGTCACAGTTGGGAGCTATGTGCACCAACCCAGCTCCTCATGGGCTAAGCCTGATAATTGTGGCCAAAAACTGGGGTGTGAAAGGTCTGAGTGACTCGATGGGCCCAGTTCCTCCCACAATGCTGTGCTTCCCGTCTGCATGTTGTCAGCGGAATCCTAACAGGAAGTGACATCATAGTGGGAACATGGGTGCCTCATGTTGGGGGAGAAAGATGGACCGTGAGTCGGTAGCAAGAGCAGAAAAGGCAACGGATTTATTCCATAGTTCTTACTGTTCACTGCAAGATTTTATCTTACCAGGCAGCTCTATTTATCAAACTCAATGTGTTAAATCGCCCAAAGGCATCTTGTTGTGGTGATTCATTTACTACTCAGGAAATCTGAGCTGCCAACCTTGTGGTTTGTAGTAGCAAGTTCCCCGAATGAAGGTGTGCAGGAGGGCTGTAAATCACATTTATAGTGTTAGGCCTTTAGGCCTTCATCTGTATTCTGTATATTAAATTACATTAAGATGCAAGCGCTTCAGGGCTCGGTGTCTCCTGGATCACAAGGCTAATGCCCAGTCCAGGGGGACAGCCTTACCATGTGGTTACTGCACAGTTTAACCCCAAAACATTGCCTTCTTAATAGTTATTAGTATTATATAGTATTTATTCACCATTTATCGCAGCAAAATGCAAAACGGGACATCAACTTATTTACTGTAAGGGAAGTATGGTGTGGGGACGATCAGTGAGCAGATATGCTGACATAAAAACAAGAAACATTCATTCCAATAATACCTTTAAATAGAGTTTTCCAGTGTTTCTTTAGCGCAGGCAAACTTCTGCTTAGGGTCCAATTAACATTGCCACTCCTTTGAGTTTGCTGAATGTAGTAAAATCTATGTGTAGGGTGAGGCTATTATAGTGGTGATGACCCACAGGGAATCCTCATAGGGAAGTTCTGTTAATGTGATTAACAGTTCTCCAATGACACCCTCTAGTAATTGTACGTTTCATATAGATTTTAGTAATAACTATGTCCTTGCTATTCAGCCAATTACAACGCTTCAAGTTTTATAGGGTGCTGTGATTGGAAAAATGTTAGGTTTCCCGGTGGGTCACCTCAACCTTATTAGCTCCAAGAGAATTACCATCACATCTGATTTTGTTGTTATTTATTACTTGCTTTGTTACTGTGACCTGTATTTGCATCATAAGTTGCTTTAACTACTTAAAGGACTTCCGAAGCCAAAATCTGCCCCCCAAAACGTAAAAAAAGTTAACTACCTGCATGACTTTGTAAGGCACGGAGGACGCCGTCCGCACCCTCCGTGCCGTTCCGCCTGGTCTCCTCTGCTCAATAGCCCCCCGAAAGGCTGCGACCCCACGGTCTGGGTCGGTATCTGCAGCCTGCATAAAGATGGCCGCCGGAGCTGGCCACGGCTGCGCAGTCCGCATAGCCGCTACTGCGGCTGCGCAGCTCTAGGGCCAACCCCCCGATCCACGTAACAGGCAGCGTGAATTGGAGAGTTGGCCCTAAAGCTGCGCAGCCGCAGTAGTGGCTATGCGGACTGCGTAGCCGTGGCCAGCTCCGGCGGCCATCTTTATGCAGGCTGCAGATACCGACCCGGACCATGGGGTCGCAGCCTTTCGGGGGGCTATTGAGCAGAGAGGACCAGGCGGAACAGCACGGAGGGCGCGGACGGCGTCCTCCGTGCCTTACAAAGTCATGCAGGTAGTTAACTTTTTTTACGTTTTGGGGGCAGATTTTGGCCTCGGAAGTCCTTTAAGGACCTTGATAATTGAAATCTACACCCTGTTTTGATGGCTGTCTGGGTGCCAGGGCGTAGATTTCAATACACTGACGCCACGCATTCGCAACGCTTTCCACGTTCCCGACGATCTCGCTGCTGTCTACCCACCGCAGCTCACTCACTTTGCCGCCTCTATAACGGCAGAGCCATGTGAGCTTGTCAGGAGCCGATTTCATGGGCTCTTGACCCTGTCTATCAACGTAAACAGCTCCCATTGGCTTACAATGATAGGCAGGGCCAGGAGCCAATGAAAGCAGCTCCTGACTGGCTCACAGGAACTCTGCCGTAATAGAGACGGCAGAGTGGTTCGAACACGCTGAATCCAGCGCTGGAGACTTGGGCGCAGCTGGCGCCACCATAGGCCGTAATAGGAACTACGGCTATAGCAGGCACAGGGAGTAACTTCAGCGCCGTCAGAAGATGCAGCTGAAGTTGCTTTTAAAACAATAATTTGGCTTCCAGCAATTGCTGGAAGGCGAATTATTTCATTCCCCCACTATCCATGGTGGCCTGGAGGGGGGAATAGTAATTAACACGGCCGGGACTTGTGCGGCAGCAGGATCAGCCATATACCGGCTGTGTCCTGCGCCCAAGTCTACCGGCGCCGTTATCTCTCCTACGCGAGTGGATGGCCCAGGTTCCCGACATGCGGCGGGTATGTACGGCTATTCGTCGCTATTCCACCATTTCTTTAGCAGCGGTCTCTGGTCCTTAAGGGGGCAGAGACCGCTGGTACTTAAGTGGTTAAGTATCCATGTCTGCTTATAGATATTGATGGGGGTATCTGGTAGTGGAACTTCAAGGGATAGACTCCAGGACCGGAAGGGAAAAAACCCCCAGAAAAACCAGGAGCACCAATATAGTGTAGCATTTAAAACACGTGGATAATGGAGATGAAAAGAGTGTTACTTACAAAGGTGGGCTTCTAAATGGCAACCACACAACGCATGTGGAGGATTCTGTTTCCGTCTCCACGTGGATCAGTTTGGGAATCTTCTTTAGATTGTTGTCAGTGACTCTTCAGTAATATCAAAACAAAAACATACCAGAGAAAAAATGCTGGATATCAGATACAAGGGTGGACCCTTAAAAGAAGGTGGAGTTGGGAGGGTTGGAGGAGGCGCCCTAGTGATATAAAATATAAAAAAAAAAAAAAAAGGTTTAACATAAATACCTTACCTCATACAAGGAATGAGAAAAGGACGGTATATTGGACACAAAGACAACGTGTTTTGTGGGTCTTACCCGTTTCCTCAGGCCAATAGTACAGTGTCTTGGAGCACCTATTTAGTCTGTGGTTCCGTCTCACAAACACTGTTCTACTGATCTGAGGAAGCAGGTAAGTCCTGCAAAATGCAGCGTCTTTGACTATTACTATACTATTTATTTTAAATATATATTTTTTAATATATTATATCCCTGGGGTGCCTCTTCACACTGGCTTAGAAATATTACTAACCCTTTAAATGCTTGGATAGCCTACATGTTATTATTATGATTTTTATTTATTTATATAGCACCAACATCTTCCGTAGCGCTGTACATAGTATAAACAAATAGTGGGGATACATGAGAGGATTAAAACTCTACTATCAGGAGATCCAACAATTTAAATACATGCATAGTTGATGTGTGGTTGGGGACATCACCAATACTGGTACATATTCATATGATAAATTACAGCACAATAAGAAACACTAAGAGGCGGTCGCTGCCCTTGTGAGCTTACAATCTGGAGGGTTGGACACATTAGGGAAGGAGACAGGGGTTATTGAATGAGGCAGTGACTCTACAACGCTGCCTACAGCAAATTATAGTCTCGTCTGAACAGATGTGTTTTGAGAGTACGTTTGAAGGTTCCCAGGCTTGGAGCATGATGGACAGGTTGTGGGAGAGAGTTCCAAAGGAAAGGTAATACTCGCGAGAAGTCCTGGATTTGGGAGTAAGAGGAGGTGACCAAGCTGAAGGACAGGAGGGTGTCGTGGGAGGAGTGATGGATCCAGGACTGATGGTATCTGGAGATTGAGGAAATATAAGGTGGTGACAACTTATGTAGAGCTTTTGTACAATGGGGTGAGGAGTATTAACTGGCTCCTTTGAGTAATTGGTAGCCAATGGAGAGATTGGCAGAGAGAGAAGCTGCATCTTCTGTGGACAGGGGACGTGGGACCTCTCAGCTCTGAGCACGTCCATTTTTGTTGGCCCATCGGCACGAGAACATTCTTTTTTTCTGTGACTTAGCGGATGGAAAAAGTATGAAGAAGAAATTGAACCCATCTGTGCAGGATTACAGAGAAATGATTATCTAGGGGCCGAGCATTTTCTGCACGAGTCCTATTCTTAGCCGCTTGTAGCTCAGCACTATGTGTTCCAAATATGTTACGCCGTAAATACGACGGCCGGCACCACGTCCGCTGGGAATGCTTCTCTGGCTCGGAGCACTTTCTCATATGAAATGTCTTGCTCTTCATAAATATCCATTCTGTCCACAGCCCCACTGGACCATCCTAAGGTCTGTAGCAGAAGCAGAGGTTAGGAGCAGAAAATCCTGTGGCATTTACTTTTTAGGGCAAGCCTCTCTTTATTGCATACTTGGGATATTGTGGTGTTATCTGCATTTTAATGTAGCAGAGATACAGATTCATGTCTTTTTCTATAACTTCTGTGTCTTATTGGCAATATTTGCTCTACATTTATTTAACTAAAGTGCAGCAAAAAGACAGCAACGGGTCAGCACCAGAGCTGGATTGGTCAACCGTCTGTGAGGAACAGGTGTGAGGTTGGCAACCAAGAATCCTAATACTATCAAAAGCAGAGTTGCAAAGAACCGAGCACCAGATCACTTGAAGTTAACCAAGCACCTTTAATACGTCCACAGACCAGACAAAGCATTAGAGTTTATGGTCTGATCGATATATTATAAAAAAAGTTTGCCACACCCTAGCCCTATATTTGACGAAGAGCTTCAGCTACCTCCGAACTAAGTCACTTTTACAAAGCAATTCATTGCGTGGTACTTATCCGTTAGCCGGGCGCATCCGGCAGGTGGCGCTAATTACTATTCCCCCTCCAGGCCGATATGGATAGTAGGGAAAGATGTAACTCTGGTGGAGTTTTGTCGCCACCTAGAGGATGCGCCCGGCTAACGGATAAGTACCAATTGCGTTTCTTGATTTTTATTTGATTGCTAAGAACACAAGGAGAAACACAGAAGAAATGCAACACGCATGCCATTTGCCATCAGGCCAAATCAAGCTGCAATCTCATCGCACTGGTATAAGCGTTCCTGCGATCTTCATTCTTTTTTGATTGTCTTTGGTTTTGTGATTTTCATGCGATCAGAAACCATTCCCCAAACACAGCAAATTGTGTGTTGTATGAAGAAGGAGAGGGCCACGTAAGAGAGGAACTGCACCACATCTCCATCCATGACAGCTTATGGCAGCGGTTGGAGGTCTCCTTTAATTTGTGGATGTGGCCAGGACACCCATTGTGGTAGAGGGAAGCCAGAGGTTCAGCCAACAATGGGACCTGGTGCACCACATCTTCTCTTGGGTAAAGAGTAGAAGCTCTGGATATGCAGGCTTTGTCCCTCATTCCCATCTTTAAAGTGGGATAAAACTGACATAACATTTTAAAAAATGATTACCTATACAGTTACCATATTTGCTTTTGTGTACAAGTAATATTGTCTGATTACAAATTACAAATTCCCAAAGTAGAGTTTCTCTGCTCTGAAAGCTGCCACTGCTTTTTATTGCATAGTTGCTGTATTTATATATTAAAATCTAGTGATCACTTCTTAGTCTGCACACATACAAGAAGCAGGGAGTGCTCAGTTTCGGCAGTTTGCAAATGTTTACTAAATGTATCTGACAAAGGAATGTAAAGAATAGATAATGTTATCACCTCTTTGGATGTGGTCAGAAGCTGCCCACTGAAGCAAGGAGCTTTCCACTGAAGAACAAAGTGCTGTGTTTAACTGTTTGAATGCTGTTCTCCTACAATTCTTTTGTGGCAGTAGAGTTTATGCTGTAAATAATCTTTTAGAGCAAAGTGGAAATGCTGATTTTTATACCATTTTAACCCTGTGTTTCTTTGGTTCTGATTGGACTACACCTTTAAGAGTCGGTATAGCCAGACCGCAAATGACTTTTGTGACATAAATTAACTGTGATTTAAGTGCAAAGCCCTTGAGAAGCCCTGTAGGAAAGTGAAGTCTTGTGGACTCTTCACTGCCAAGTGTTCTGTGGAGCCGCTACTGGCAGAACGTAGGCCTCTACATATTGCATGTTCCTCTCAATTCCTGGAAAAAGAGGATGTATCTGCGTATTCTTCCTTGCAGCTAGTCAATGAATTCCTAGTAATGTCCCCTTCTCAAGTCATTATTTGTATCTTGGGTCCATCCACTTTCATTTCAAGTAGACGCTGGCTTGTTTTAAGTATGGCTTTATTTAGGGAGGTCTCTCCATCTGCTCTCCTGGTACCTGCACTCTGCCGCCATTATCCAGGGCTTTCAGGCACTTAGGAAAAGTTATTATTGTATAGAGAATGAAGAAGAGGGGTCATTTGAGAGTTTTGCTGTGGAAATTGTAGGAATGGACCTACAGGAGGCTTGAGAAGTCAGCTTGCAACAAAATCATTGACACAAAGCATTGCCCCCACCATACCCACCATAATATCAACCTTAGATTTTCTTTAGTTCAGAAAGATATTTTTTACGCATGTTGAGTGGAATATATCCTATTTTTTTTGATGCACTAAGTTTTGTGTTTTGCACATCAACCATTTTTGTGTAAGTTTGTTTCTAGAATTTGTCTGGCTGAGTTAGCAAAACTGTACTAATGGGGAATGCTACTTAGCTGATTGAACAGTTATGTGTCACCCATCCAAACTTCTGCCCCATCCCATCATCCATCAGAGAGTGTCCACCGGCTTCTGGTGCTTAGACCCGCCCCCTTGGAGAATGGGACCTCAAAACTTTCTCTATCTCGGGGCTCAGGGGAGGGATTGGAAAAAAAAAAAAAAAAAAACAGGTCTTTATATTATAAGAGACTACACTTTATAGAGAATTTATGTGTGCATCAAACCAAGTAACACCTGACAAATCTGGCTTTGCAAATTTGGCCTAATTGGCTATTCACGAGACATAGCTCATGCAAATATGCATTTGCTTTCGCTTGCCAAACTTTGCAGGGTTAAAACCAATACCGCAAAGCGGTTGCCCTGCGGGAATTAGTTCATGCTACATTAGCACTATCCAGGAGCGCCATGGGGAGGCTTCCCAATGCCCCCATACAACTGGGGTGCCACGGGGCCCCAAGCGCTCTCACTGCCTGGAAACCACAGCGGCACCCAGTGGTGCTCCTGGATAGTGCTAATGTAGCATGAACTAATTCCCGCAGGGCGACCGCTTTGTGGTATTGGTTTTTTGACCCTGCATAGTTTGGCATGCGAAAGCAAATGCATATTTGCATGAGCATTGCCTCATGAATAGCCAATTAGGCCAGATTTGCAAAGCCAGACTTGCTAGGGTTAAACTTGGTGTTTGAGCACGCATACATTTTCTCATGGAAAGCATTTATATTATAAGAGGATTGATTAAGGCTAGGTTCACAATGCTAAACCTATGTGCTGTTCACAGAGCACACGTTGCATTGAGGTGTAACGTGCTTCGTTAGCTCAAAGTAGAGTATGCAGTGCGTTGAACATAACGTTTGCCCACGTTACGATGTCTGCACATGCGCCATGACGTCAGCAGGTGCAGAGTAATTACTATAATTACTACCCGCCCATTAGTTCGGTCTGCTTAAGTGCGCATGTGTCACATGTTTATACATCACTCTCCATAACTCTATTGTGATCTAACGCATCCTACCGCAACCTGCCTTGTGCAACCTAGCGTTGCGTTACAGTTCCGTTGTGCATCCCACCATGAACCTAGCCTGAATGTGTACTTAACATTGAAGGTGCTCTGTGAAGGCCCGTACCTACTACCCGATTTTTTTGGGACGACCGGCAGTTTTTTGAGCGATCGTTTCCACAATCTCCCGATTTGGGTACAGGCTCCTGATTATGTGAACATTTGGTGACGCACGGTGACAATAACAGTCACGGTGGATCGAATCTTCAATATACCTGACGACTCGCGCACAAAGTTCCGCGATCGCTTGAACTCTCGCTCGCACCCGTCGGATGCTGACGCATCTACTTGCCGGCAGGAAAATGGATCGGGGAATACTTGTCACTGTAGGACGTTGTTAGGATCCATCTTCCTGTCTCGTGAGGTGAGTATTCAGCTTTTTTTTAGCGTTGTAAAAATCTTTGTCAGAGCATACAAGACAGTCCGTGCACAGCTTCCTAAAATCACATTTATTTCACCATGGTATTTCGCCAGCAGGCAAGAAACATGTCACATTTCAGTCAACATATGTACAGTAGATCGATCTGACCTGTGTGAAGGGCGGGTGCGGGAGTGTGCGTTAGGACAAACCTAAGGCACTCACAGAGATAATCCTTGTATCCCGTGTCCTTGTTGGTTCTATCAAGGAACTGACGGACCGCCCTTATACCCTCCCCGTGGGGTATCCGGCTATAGAGGCTCTCTACATCAATCATGGCAAGCCTGTATCCAGGTCGCCACTCCACGTTTTCGGCAATGTTAATTGCGTCCAACGTGTCTGCCAGGTAAGTTGGAACCCCTGCGAGGAGAGGGCGCAACAAATGGTCCAAAAAGCGGGAGAGCCGCTCCGTGAGAGACCCGCATTCAGAGACTATGGGCCTCCCCGGAGGGCTCTCCATCGATTTGTGCAACTTGGGAAGGTGGTACCACACAGAATATCCGGGGGACATGGGCAACAAATCGGTGGCTAACCTCTGTGGCATTTACCCCAGTTCCACCCCCCGTCTCAACAAAGTACGGAGGGTTGACTGGTATTTTGTGGTTGGATTGTGGTCCAGGCGCTCATAAAAATCCTTGTTTTCCAACTGCCTGTATGCCTTCCGTGTGTAGGCCTCACTCGACATGATGACCTCATTTCCCCCCTTGTCCGCCTGTTTCACCACCAGGTCCCGGCGTTGCTTGAGCCATTTTATGGCCCTCCTTTCTGAGCTACTTAAATTGTCTGGCACCTTGTTGTAACAAAGGGCCTTCATTTCGTCTGCGACCTGGTGGAAAAATTGATCTATTGGCGAACCAGGGGGGACCGTCACCGCCTGGGTGGACCTACACGCCCGGAAGGCCCCAGGATTGCCCAAACTTAGGCATAGGTGGGAGGGACCCCCTTCATCCATGGAACAATCTCCACCCTCCTCCCACAGCTCCTCCAGTATCCGGAGTGCCTCCATCTCTGCCAGGCCAATGGTGAGCGTGGTGGGCGGGGCTTCCTGGTAACATCTCGGAAGTCCGTGCACGCCGCCATTGCCCTGGGACTAACGCATGTGAACAAGCGCCACACCGGCACGAAACGGCTGTTGCGCCGTCCTCTCATCCCCAGGTCACACTCCCGCACCCGCCCTTCACACAGGTCAGATCGATCTACTGTACATATGTTGACTGAAATGTGACATGTTTCTTGCCTGCTGGCGAAATACCATGTTGAAATAAATGTGATTTTAGGAAGCTGTGCACGGACTGTCTTGTATGCTCTGTGGAATTTGCTGTGTTTAAACTGGCCCGGAAGCACGCTTTCTCACATACACCGAGCAGTGAAGTGATTAGGACGGAGTTACCACCTAAAAGTGCAGAGGACCTTTCTACCCCCCCCCCCCCCCCCCCCCCGTTGCTGAGTGCCAGGCAAACCAGCTCCTTTTGTGCATTGTAAAAATCTTTGTGCCTTGCATAGTGCCCTATGTCCTTCTGAAGAGCCAGAATGGGGGTGGGGACTTACCCATGAGCCACTGCTGGACCTTCTGCAGAGCCGGGATGGGGATGGGTACTTACCCATGAGCCACCGCTTGGCCTTCTGCAGAGATAGGATGGGGGTGGGGACTTACCCATGAGCCACCGCTTGGCCTTCTGCAGAGCTAGGATGGGGGTGGGGACTTACCCATGAGCCACTGCTGAGGAACAGAGCCAGGCCATAGTCCTGCATGCGACATAGCCTCTACTCGCATCCAGAACTTGTTTCACCCTTATGGACCAGAGCAGTTTTGATGTTTTAGCCATGACCCTAGTTAATCAGCAATAACTTTATCCCTACTCATGACACTTCAATGATCTATATACCATTTTTTCAAGACAAACTAGGCTTTCATTGGGGGGTATTTTGTACTAAGAAAATAGTTGTTTTCTATTCATTTTAATGGGAAAAAAGAGGAAAAAAAATAAAAATGCATGATTTCTCAGTTTTTATCAGGTCCAGCTTAAAAATAAAAAGTGCTACTGTCATAAAAATCATGCCACTAGTATTATGTCCCCCAAAATAGATAGCCAGATGTGTCCTCAGTATCAGCCCCCCCCCCAGGATAGTCAGATGTGTCCCCAATATAAGCCCCCCTCAGTATAGTCAGCTGTGTCCCCTGCATTTGACACCCCAGCATAGATCGTCAGATGCGCCCCTAAGAATAGTGCCCCTAATTATAGCCAGATGTGCCCCTGGGATCAGCATTCCCCCATTTTAGCCAGATATGCCCCCAGGATTAGCACCGGCCCCCATCATAGCCAAATGACGTCATCAAGCCGGGACCCAGAGATTCGGCATAGCGGGGCTGAATGCAGAGCGGGGATCGGAAGCTCGGGCTTCAGGATAGTCGCAGGAACGATGTAAGGTGAGTGAGGCTGCTTGCTGGAGGATTTTTTTAACTATTTATGCACGGAGGGGGACAGATGCTCTGAAGCGCACCCGATCGTGCACAGCAGGGCTGCAAGCAAGTCAGTATATCTACGTCATTGTAGCTTGGAGGGTGCCACAGCTGACGTAGATATACTGCAGTGGAGGAAGTGGTTAAAACAACTGTTTTTAGAGGGAAAGGTCATTAGTGGGCAAGTGTCAGAGGTTAACCCCTCCTTATTTCAGATGAATCTGCATATTCAGGGTGTTTGTCCATCCTTGCAACCATTTTTATACAGGGGAAGAGCTTTGTCTTGTGGGAACGCTGACATGTTATCGGCTTTGTCACGCTTGCTTATTCTACCCCATAATCGTGGGGAAATAAAACGAGAGCTATTATAGTTTTTGTATCACCCCCGAGCTGCTAAGAGAGTTCTCTATGAATAGTCAGCAGAATAATGGCCTTCTGCCTCATTTGTTTCCTATGTAAGGAAGTGGAACACAATATATAAATGACTTGGCACCTTGAATGCCAAAGGCCAAGCCCCCCCCCCCTTCCCAGAGGGTTCCTGCAGCCCCGGTAACCCTAGCCGCGACACGCATGCTATTTGTCACATTGCAGAGAGAGACATTTACACGCTCTGTGGACTGTGTAAACAGCGGGATCTTACTTTTTTCTTTTTCTGGCTTTTTTTATAGTTCGCAATTAAAATAGCTGTTAGCCTTTTACATGAGTTGCTATGGTATTGCATGTATTGAATTTGATTTGCGGCGCCTTAATTTGTGGGGTTTTTACTCCCCCTCCCCCTTCAAACCTTTTTTACGACATCTGGATAATAAAATTTTTAATAATTTATCATTGCAAAATTATTAGGGCTGTTCTCCACTGAGAAATGTGATCGGAATGCGGTTTGATCCATGCATTTCTCCCATTTTCCACTACGCTGCGATTTTCATCTGATTTGTTTGTGTTTTTTTAATGGGTGTGAAAAAAACAGCGGGAACATATTTTGAATTGCCAAAATCACAAAAAACAATGCATAGCGGCTCAGTTGCTATGTGATTTGCCTGCGCTCCTAAGCTTTTGATTAGATTTAAAGTGTATGAAAAAATGCAGCAGACACAACGATTGCAACCAGGTAAAAAAGCATTGCAAACGTTCACCCAGATAGAAAAAATTCCCGCGTTTTTTCTATCAGTTAAGTGCTCTTAACCACTTTATCTACCACTACAGTATATCTACGTCCTCTGTGACTTCATCTAAGCCACGAGGAAGTAGATATACGTTTTGTAGCAGAAGCAGTGCTGTGCAGGATTAGGCTTGCTCCTGTGCACACCTCCGACACTGTCTGATGCAGCACAAATTGGTGAAAGGGAATATAAGTTCCCTGAGCCAATAAGATTGATTTTTACCATTGAAGAGTAACTGTCAGGCTGCAAAAGCTAATTTAAAACTCTATTCTCCTGTGTTAAACAGTTTAGAAGGAAGCCAAAAAGGCAATACTGAAGTTAAAAATCTCTCTTACTTTTGATGTGTGCTGAACAGTAAAGCTGTTATTCCCAAGCTCTGTAAGTAGGACGAGAGGTCGCATAACATACTGCAAAGCATTCTGGGGCTACTTCTCCCCACCTTGGGTCCTCCCCTCGGCTGCTAGTGACAAGTTACAGGCTCAAGTTACAGCAGCTTGTAACGCAGCCCAGCTCACAGCACTGAAAAATCACAGGGCAGAGTACACTGCAGGAGTCCGCTATTGTTCCTATCCACATGGCTAATCAATATTCACTGCACAGTAGTGTTTTCCATTATGGATCTTTTGTATGAGTGGAATCATCAGGAAGCAGGGAGGACATGACGACACATTTGACTTCATAGGAGACAGACAAACATGGAACCTGCCATGAGCTGTCAGGAGCATCATTCTCTGCAAATACTATATAAAAATTCTGTGAAATCCAAATGTGGACAGTGAAATGCATATGTAATGTAAGTACAGCCAATATTTAGCTACTGATATGTGTTTATTTTCTCTGAGACCTTCTACCTAACAGCTCCTCTTTAAAAATACTTTTATTTTCTCAGTTCATAGTGAAAAATACACTCTGGAGTATTATCTAATATTAGAATATAATATTAATCAAATATCTTCACTATAAATTGTGACCGGAACATAATCTAAGTTTTGTGATAAGCGGTAAGAATAGCCAAACAAAATGTGTATTTTCTATCTACAGTAGCACTTTTTATTTTTAAACTGGAATTGGTAAAACTGAGAAATACCTGTTTTTCTATTTTTTTCCTTTTTTACCATTAAAATTCATAGAAAACAAAATTGTTTGAGGGAAAAAAATGGCATACAATGAAAGCCTAGTTTGTCTTGGAAAAAAAGCAATATGTATTTCATTTATGTGTCCTAAGTAGGGATAACGCTATTGCTGAGGACATAGCTAAACTGAGAAAACTGCTCTGGTCCATAAGTGGGAAACAAGGTCAGGATGCGAAGGGGTTAAAGGTGGTCTACATGGTGCAGTCTGATTATTTCATAGAACAATTTCATTATTTGATCAAATGGATAATAAAATCTACTGCAATTTTTCACTTTATTTACATCAGTCGTTTCATTGAACCTTTCTCTTTAGAAAACTGAACGACAAGGGGACATCACTTATTCATGAGAGGGTATTGTCAAGTTTTAATTTTCACCCCAAAGATGTTATATTGATTAATTTTTGTCAGTGTCATCATTGGTCCCTAAGCGCATGACAAGAGAATCAGCACAATGGGCTGATCCACAAAGCTTTTTCACCTGTTTTCCTCTGTTTTCACCTTCTCTATGTTACTTTTTTAAAGGTGTTCTGTGGGATTCTAAAAATCAAACAAGCTGACACTTACCTGGGGCTTCTATCGGCCCTCTGCAGCGGTCATGTCCCGCGCCGTCCTCCTATGATCACCCGTTCCCTGCCGCTGGTCTCTGTTTAATATTCGTCTAAACAGACCAATAATGCTTGCTCCCGCTCGCGTCATCGGGAGCTTACTGCGCAGGCGCAGTACGAAGTTTTCTTGTACTGTGCCTGCACAGTAAGGCTCCCGATGCCGCGGGCGGCCATGGCCATGTAATCACTCGCTTGATTACACCGGGACCGGCAGCAGGGAACGGAGCATCGGAGGAGGAGCATGGTCATTGCGGACGGGTTCGCGGCAGAGCCCGTGCACCCGTTTTTAAACAGGTGGGCTTATTATTAGTATAATATAATTAAGGTAAGAAAAGTAATATTGAACTTAATTAGGAACAACTTACTTTGAGCGCTTATTTTGCTTTCAAATGTGCTGAAAGGTTATTTTTATCAATAAGGTGATGAATAAGTCATTTTTGAGAAGTTTTGTGAATAGAGCCCTGTGTATCCTTTATTTCTTTTGCACTTTATGCCAGAAGTGAAACTTACACGATAAAGTTCCTGCATTTATAGGGTAATAGTGCCCTCCAACTTCATGATGAGATCATGGCAGTTTCTTGGACCAATTGCCCAGCTTATGACACTATTGTGAGGTTGAAGAAGAATTTCCAAAGTGGTCACATGTCCCTCACTGAAGAGCTAAGACCTGGAAGACCATCATTGATGGACGATGTGGCCACAGAGAAGAAAGTATAGTGCTTAAAGGGGCACTTAAAGGAATACTATCGATGTATGCATTTATTTTTAAATGCTGTATGTTGTAGCACACATTAGGGCAAGTACTAGGAGCAATTTGATTCCTCACACAGCTGTTCCGCTCAGCTGTAAAATCCTCGGTCAGTTTTGGCGTCAGTGTTGGATACAAAATGTATCTAATACTGAGCTCCCAGAGGGCTAGACCATGTCTCTGCAAAGGGGAGATGCTATCAACTCCTCAGTTTATAGTTTAATTATCACCTTGCTGAAAGAATCTTGTTGATATGGTGGTAAGGGGTTAAAGATTCTAGCAATGTGTGTTTATTATCTTTGCTTCTCTTGACTGATAAAGATACTAATAATGCTAATTGTAGACAGTGCTCTGCCCCTCTCAGCAGCTTGTAAAGTGGATGCAGCCTGGAGTGAATCACCTCAAGCAGGCAGCCAGTCTGAGTGTAAACACAGACTCGTGGTATAGCTAGTTATATTCCAGCAATATTCCAGCTCATTTAGTTACCTGTTACCACCTCAGATCAGCCTGTTTCTCCTCATGTCTGCTGCATGCTGTGAGTGACACAGTGAAATATATTTGTGAGCTGTGTGACAGAGTAACCAAGCAGCTCAGGGTGACCCAAACTACTATGAGCTGTGTGAGAAATGAATTTTTAAGCAGGGATAGTGAGAGAGAGACCTGGGTGAATAAATAAAGTGCCCCTAGCACTAGTGGTAATGTGTACACTAATATAGAGTATTAAAAAAAAAAAGTCGTTTCAATCGATAGTTGTCGTTTAAGTCAACCTAAAAAAATGATTTTAACTTACCTGGGGCTTCTTGCAGCCCCCTGGAGTCCTCCTGTGCCCACAACACCGATCCAAGTCCCTCCGGCCAGCAGCGGTGACCCTTGCCAAGTAGCGATTTACAAGTTCTGCATATATGTAGAACGCTCCAAGCAGCGGGAGCGCAATGAGGAGGCTGGTGGCTGGACAGCTTAGCAGGGGTCGCCGCTGCTGGCTGGAGGGACTTGGACCAGCGTCGAGGGCTCAGGAGCACTCCCGTGGGCTGCAAAAAGCCCCAGGTAAATTAAAATCATTTTTTTTTAAGTTGATTTAAGATTTCCTTTAATCCTGGAAGATGAACAACCATCTAAATGATCAGGATTTAAACTGACCTCAGTCATGGTAGTGTGTGGGAAATTCATGACGAACTTCACATGTCTAAGGTGTCTGCATGCTGGGTTCCGCATTTGCTAACCCCTTTCCAGAAGCAAACGCAGGATTTTTTGGGTTGGGCACTATTTAGCCTTGTTCACATTATAAATAGCCAGTGCTATCGCAAGTGCTGAGCGATTTTATACTGTGATTTTAGCACTTTTCTAAGCACTTTTACTCAGCGATGATTTGTTTCACTTCCTGATGCCAGTCATGAAGAGAACTCTTGTAGCCGGAAATGAATAAATACAATGTATTTATTCATAAAAGCCAGGGCTGTGGAGTCGGTACAAAAATCTTCGGACTCCGACTCCTCAGGTTATGAAACCACGACTCCAACTCCGACTCCGGTTACCCAAAATGGCCACGACTCTGACTCCTCGACTCCGATTCTTTAGTCTAATACTTAACAGGGCTGTGGATTCTGTACAAAAATCATCCGACTCCAACTCCTACTCCGGGTGCCCAAAATTGCTCCAACTCCGACTCCACAGCCCTGACAAAAGCGCTCCAGAAATTCGCTATACAAAACGCTTTTATTTGCGATTTCCCTACACCTTCCATTGAGCCAAAGCACTCAGAAAATGGTACATGTAGCGCGTTTGCTATTTTAATAAAATTGAAGCGCGGACATGGGAACAATCTCATAGGAAAACATTGCACAAGTACATTTAGAACGATTTCTAAAATCGTCAGCGCTTTAAAAAAAATTTAAAGTGAAAAATTGAAAATTGGGGCTTGATTCACTAAACAGTGATAACTGATATCACGGCCGTGCTAGCATTTTGGGTTTCCGCGAGAAATTGCGATCGCGTTTTCGTGGGAAAATTCGTGATTGCACGTGAATAACGTTACGCGCGTTAAAATGCACGCAAAAACACTAGCGCGGCTGTGAAATCAATTATCACGGTTTCGTGAACCGTCCTAATTGGGGAGAACGCAGTCTCCAGGGTGCAGAGTGCTCGATTCCTGGGCATAACTCTTACCAGCGATCTTAGATGGGAGGAGAACACTATCAAAATTCAAAAGTAGGCACAGCAGAGGTTATTCTTTTTGTGACACCTGAAAACATTTGGTATCCCAAAGAAGCTGCTCATCATCTTCTACACTGCCACCGTAGAGTCCATCCTCTGCTCCTCTATCGTCGTCTGGTATGCAGGGGCAACGGCTAGTGACAAATACAAACTCCAGAGAATAATTGTCATGCCGCGGAAAAGGCCACAGGTTGCCTTTGCCACCTCTTGATCTCCTCCGCACCACCAGACTCAGAAAGAGGCCAAAGGGTTCTCTCTCGACCCCTCTCATCAGGCAATTGCTTCTTTGAGCTTCTCCCATTGGGTCGCCGGTTCAGAGCAATTGCCTCCAAGACCACCAGGCGCAAGTGCACTTTCTTCCCCCAGGCAGTCCTCCTACTGAACTCTAACTCCTGCCAAGCTGCAACACTCTAGCCCTTGGAAAGCAAATCCGCAACCGGCACCTTGTCTGTATCTGCTGCCCTCTGTGAACTATGAACCACATCAGGTAACTGTTGCCCACACCATGATCCATAAACTGCATTCATGGACTATATCTACTGCCCACCCTGAACCATGAACCGTATCATGCATCACAGACTGTATCTGTTGTTCACTCTGATCTCTGAACCATGAAGTCATACGCAGACCTCGCCCTACACCCCGAAATCGACTTGCGGATCTGTTTATTGTACGTCTTGCATTGTATATTGTACAGTATTGTACCTATTGCTTGTACCATGTATATTCTCTTTTACTCTCATGTCGACTACGCCTATGTCTTCTGCCAATGCCATGTGCACCACACACAATTCCGGGTACGTTATCTGGCGTACTTGGCGAATGATTCTGAATCAAGCCCATAGTGTGAATGAGCCCTTAGCCTTTAAATTCAGGAACTTTCGGGCTGCAAGTCTCAATCTTTTCCATCTCACACTTCAGTAAATTCTGGCACAACTTGTAGAAGAAATACAATACAATGTACTGATTTTCTCAACATCATCAACATCATCACTTGGGCATTAATGATGACACTGGCAAATTTTCATCAATATAAGACAAGACAAATAACATTTATATTGCGCTTTTCTCCTGGCGGACTCAAAGCGCCAGAGCAGCAGCCAATAGGGCGCGCTCTATAGGCAGTAGCAGTTTTAGGGAGACTTGCCAAAGGTCTCCTACTGAATAGGTGCTGGCTTACTGAACAGGCAGAGCCGAGATTCGAACCCAGGTCTCCTGTGTCAGAGGCAGAGCCCCTAACCATTACACCTTCCAGTCACCCATACCATAATAACTTCCGGTTGATAATTACAACTTTACGATACTCCCTCGTAAAGGTTTATAGCAATTTTTACAATAAGTGATTACAGCTAACCAATTGTTTGGGGGGCATCATCCCTTTCTCCCACACTGGGATATCTGCTGACTTGTGGAGCAACCTGATCATCAAAGCCGATTCTCTGTGTGGCTTACATGACAATCCAGTGACATTTCACCCTCCGGGTTTAGGTCTGTAATTCCCCTCTCCTGCCTGCAGCGGAACATGAAAAGTTGTCCTCTTCCCCGGGGTGTCTGAAATCTTGAAGTAACAGAACACTGGGGCCCGCATGGCCTAATCCTCCTTGTACGTTTCACGCAGATCAAAAGGTTGAGTCATTCACTTGAGCCCGCCATTCTCCAGGAAACAATAGCCAGATTACACTCGCTGAGACCTGGAGTAGCGTCTTAGCGAGCTGAGCGACTTCTAATATACTTCGGGGGGGGAAACACAGTTATTTCTCTGAGGAAACCACGTAGACACAATGAGGAGAAAGGCTTGTGAATTGGATGTAATCCTCCATGGGACCTGATCTGATTGTAGCACGTGGGAAAAGGAGCCGTGTTCAGATTAAACTGTCCTAACATTCGAGTGACACATTAAGACCTCTGTTGTAAGGAAAAGGAACGCGCAACGCGCATTTGCCCCAAGGCAGCCAATCAGGACTGTCTTTAGATCTGAGAAAAACAAATTTGTTTTTGTACAAAAATTTTAATCATTGACTTTGATTCGCCACAATAGTTTTACAATCCCGGGAACTTCTTTTTGTATTGTTACTTTAAAATATAAAATCTGCCTATAATCTGTGCCCCATCATAGATGCCCCTTTTCAGTCCACCCCCTCACTCCCATAGGCTCCTGCAACCTGTTCTGATCCATCTACATCTGTAGGAAACAAGGGCTGATACCTCCTATACTATATAAGATCACTAATTTATTTAAGGGAGCTTAAAGGAGCACTGTGGCGAAAAATGATAAAAATTTAAAATATTTGCAAAAATAGACAAATAAGAAGTATGTTTTTTTCCAGAGTAAAATGAGCCATAAATTACTTTTCTCCTATGTTGCTGTCGCTTACAGTAGGTAGTAGAAATCTGACAGAAGCAACAGGTTTTGGACTAGTCCATCTTCTTCATAGGGGATTCTCAGCAAGGCTTTTATTCTTTATAAAGATATTCCCTAAAAAGGATTTAAACAATGATGCTGGCCAGCTTCCCTGCTCCATACACAGTTTTTTGGCAGTTGGACAGAGCAACTGCCTTTCAGTAAGTGCTTTTGAAAATAAATAAATAAATCCCTGAGAATCCCCCCATGAAGAGATGGATTACACCAAAACCTGTCGCTTTTGTCAGATTTCTACTACTTACTGTAAGTGACAGCAACATAGGAGAATAATTTTTACAATTTATTCTGGAAAAAAAAGTACTTCTTATTTGTTTATATTTGCACATATTTTAAATTTTACAAGTTTTCGCCATAGTGCCCCTTTAACTGAATAAAGAGTTAATTCTCTCAGAGCCAATTATATGGATTACAAGACCACTGTTGGTCACAATATAGATTTGTAACAGTTACCCCTCATTGGAATAATTCTGAACTCCAGATGGCGCTGTATTAAGGACAGTAGAGAGGCCACCTACTATGCAAAAACATGAAGATACCAGAGGAAGCAGCATTTCCATGAGTAAACGCCACCCTGGCTAGTTTCAACAACTAGGCCCGATTACTTGCCGGTGCACATGGGTGGAACTTTTGAAGTAAGTAGTTAGAAAGCTGAAGGAGGAGACCAGGTTTTGAATCTCAGGAAGCCCGTATCCTATTCAGAAATCAGTACTTGGGCAAGACTTCCTTAAAGGGAAGGTCCAAGCAAAATAAAAAAATGAGTTTCACTTACCTGGGGCTTCTACCAGCCCCATGCAGCCATCCTGTGCCCTCGTAGTCACTCACTGCTGCTCCAGTCCCCCGCTGGCAGCTTGCCGACCTCGGAGGTCGGCAGGACGCATTGCGTACATTTTTACGCATTCCCGCTAGTGCAGGAACATTAACACATACATTTTTACGTGCTACTGGTTCAATGCGTACATTTTTACATGCGTAAAAATGTATGTGTTAATGTTCCTGCACTAGCGGGAATGCGTAAAAATGTACGCAATGCGGCTCGGAGGTCGGCAAGCTGCCAGCGGGGGACTGGAGCAGCAGTGAGTTACTACGAGGGCACAGGATGGCTGCATGGGGCTGGTAGAAGCCCCAGGTAAGTGAAACTCATTTTTTTTATTTTGCTTGGACCTTCCCTTTAATACTGCTGCTGCCTACTGAGTGCGGCCCTAGGCTAGTGGCTACCCCACAAGCACGTTCTGATTTATTTTTGATGTTTTTTTTCTTTTGAGGGGGGGGAGGGGGGGGTTACAGCATACATTTATTGGTTATAGCACATTGGCTTCAATCTAAAAGGTTGGCACAATACATTTTGTGCTGCAGACCTTTTGCTCTCCCCAAATTCACTAAGGTTTTCACATTTGCAGCAATCGTTCCATAATTTGCAGAAAAACTACATGACAAGATAAGATTTTTTTTTACCTCGTATGGTATTTCAGGTGTATAAATAACAAGTAAAGCGCAATCCACGGTGAATACAATTAACAATAAATTTAGGTCAGCTCAAAACCATTAGTATCCTATTAACCATTTTTAATGACAACATAATAATATTGTGAAGTTAATTAAGGAAATATGCTGAAGTTACCGAACGACTCACTTGTTTTACCGCATGCTGTAATCTTTGTGAATTGACATTAAAGGATACCCGAACTGACATGTGACATGATTAGATAGACATGTGTATGTACACTGCCTAGCACACAATTACCTATGCTGTGTCCCTTTTTTTCTTTCTCTGTCTGAAAGAGTTAAATATCAGGTATGTAAGTGGCTGACTCAGTCCTGACTCAGACAGGAAGTGACTACAGTGTGATCCTCACTGATAAGAAATTCTCCTTTTTTTACCTCTTTCTTGCTCTCAGAAGCCATTTTCTGCCAGGAAAGTGTTTTATAGTTGGAGTTTCTTATCAGTGAGGGTCACACTGTAGTCACTTCCTGTCAGGACTAAGACAGCCACTTGCATACCTGATATTTAACTCTTTCAGGCAGAGAAAGAAAAAAAAGGAACACAGCACAGTTATGTGTGTGCTAGGCACTGTACATACACATGCCTATCTCATCATGTCACATGTCAGTTCGGGTATCCTTAAATGAAGTATTTACCTCTCAAGTCGGTAATTTACCTCACAAGTCAGTAATTTACATCATGAGTTAGTTATTCACCTTACAAGTCAGTAATTTACCTCACAAGTTGGCAATTTCGGGAATTTACCTCACAAGTTAGAAATTTACCTCACAAGTCGGTAATTTACCTCATGAGTTGGTTATTCACCTTACAAGTCGGTAATTTACCTCACAAGTCGGAAATGTACCCTTACAAGTTGGTGATTTACCTCACAAACCGGTAATTTAACTCACACATCGGTAATTTACCTCACAAGTTGGTTATTTACCCTACAAGTTGGTAATTTACCTCACTACTCAGTAATTTTAGTTTTCTATGCGGTAACGGCCTTAGCAAATTGACTTTTCACAATAAAATCAGCTGTTTTCTGCATAACCGAATGCGTTAATGCTTAGTGAATTGAAGCCATTGTGATTTGGGCAATTGGCATACCGGTTTATCTGCAAAGCAGCGCTTGCCAGCATGAGAGTAATAACTTTACCTAAAGAATGCGTTGCAAGGCCTTCTGCGAACGTTTGAGAAGAGTGCGTTGTTTACATTATAATAAATTGTGAATAATTAGTAGCATATGCCCAGCTTGTTCTGATTGTGTTTTCATCGTGACACTCCCTGGAAACTCGTACTTAATTGTGGCTACTGAGTGGTGTGATGTGGAGCGGTAGCACTTCATAAATCAGTTTCCGCAGGCCCGAGACCAGTGTGGGGAGAGCGCAGAGAGCTTTCCAACTGTGTTTGCCTCTATTTACTGAAAACTCGACATGGGTAGCTGGCTGAGACATCTGTGTTGTGTATAAACCTCCCTGTTTCCAGAGCCCGGACGTTTTTCGTGTGCATGTGTGAAGCATGATGTTATCTGGGAACGTTTCCTTTCTCTAATTGCTCTAAATGCAGATTATGTTGATGAAAATCAGTAGCAGACACAGCTGGCGTGTGCCAAAACGGTCAAGTATTCATTTGTATCCCATTTAAGGAGTCGCTGTAGTGACATATAGTAAAATGCAGCAAATTATTCAGGATACCCACTTTTACCTTAAAGGGAACATTAACTGAACGGGGGTAAAGAGTTTCACTTACCTGGGGCTATTACCAGCCCCCGGCAGCAGTCCTGTGCCCTCGGAGCCGCTCTGGAATCCTCCGGTCCCCCGCTGTCACTTAGTTTCGTTTTTGACGACTCACCAGTCAGCCGGCCGCCATGCTCATTATTGGACGCATTCCCTACTGCAATTAGCGCTGTTGCGGACTGCAATGCGTACAAAAATACGCGTTGCTGCATTCCGCATGCGTAGATATGCAGCAACGCGTATTTTTGTACGTGTTGCGATCTGCAACAGCGCTAATTGCAGTAGGGAATGCGTCCAATAATACGCATGGCGGCCGGCCGACTGGTGAGTCGTCAAAAACGAAACTAAGTGACAGCGGGGGACCGGAGGATTCCAGAGCGGCTCCGAGGGCACAGGACTGCTGCAGGGGGCTGGTAATAGCGCCAGGTAAGTGTAACTCTTTACCCCCCGTTCAGTTAAGGTTCCCTTTAAAGAGACTCTGAAGCGAGAATAAAACTCTCTTTTTCCCTTATATTCAGCAGGGGCATGTTTGCCCCTGCTAAAAACACCGCCATCCCACGGCAGAACGGGGGTCCTTTACCCCCCAAATCCCCCCCTGCAAAATCCACGACCAACTTGGTCGTAGATTTTGCTGCTCCTGGAGGCAGAGCTATGAGCTGTAGCTCTGCCCCATGCGTGTCTATCAGCGGCGGATCTCCGCCTCTCCCCGCCCCTCTCAGTGAAGGAAGACTGAGAGGGGTGGAGGAGAGGCGGCGATCAGCGCTGATAGACGTGCTGAGAGCCAGGGCTGCGGCCGTTAGCCCTGCCTCAAGCAGGAAGCGCTCCCCGCACAGCACAGAGGGGATTTGGGGGTAAAGGACCCCCGTTCTGCCGCAGGGTAGCGGCGTTTTAGCAGGGGCAAACATGCCCCTGCTGAATATAAGGGAAAAGGCGAATTTTATTCTCGCTTCAGACTCTCTTTAATCATCCTGGCTTTTAGCTTCATATACACCTCCTATATCTATATATTGTTGTATAGCGGTATGATAGATACCACTCTATAGCGGTATCTATATATTACTCTATAGCTGTATGTGGCTGCAATAGTGTCTGAATCGCACATCAGAAACCAGCATGCAGCTAATCTTGTCAGATTGTCAGATCTGACTATGATGTCAGAAACACCTGATCTGCTGCATGCTTGTTCAGGGTCTATGGCTAAAAGTATTAGAGGCAGAGGATCTGCACGATAGCCAGGCAACTGGCATTGCTTAAAAGGAAATACATATGGCAGCCTCCATATCCCTCTCACTTCAGGCCGTCCCCCTTGATTCCTATTGCCAGTTGAGTGGCAGGAGAATGTTGGCAAAAAAGATATTGAATACTATGAACAAATTGTGTAGGTAAACTTTCATACTACACAGAGGTGGTACAATTGGTCAGTGATTGGCCAATCATAATTGAAAGTGTGTACCAGGCTTTTCTCTCTCTTCTCGTCCCCTGGGACATCCATAAGTTAGCAGAGACCAAAGCAATGATTCATAAACGTGCTGCTGCTCTTCACAATCTATTCAGTTAACGTTGACCTGCATACATATGTTAGAATACAGTTTAGACCACTGGCCACGCCCCGTAACAGAGCTATCCAGCCGTCTCCCTCACAGAACCAGCCGAACAGACAAATGTTTCGGAGGATGACAAATTTCACTCAACGCGTATTTCAGGTATGTAATTAGACTATCTCTCGGCCTTAAGTTTCAAACCTTTGTTGTCACCTAAACTATTTTGCAGTGACCTCTAACCCCTTTCCATCTTCCTCTACATGGAAATCCATCTGCCTCGTCCAGGTCCCCTTTGTTTGCATACCAGAAGAGCGATCACTTGGAAGCTTAAGATTGGCAATTAGCAAATAGCTGCAGGTGGCCTGCTTGAGCCATGTTCTCGGCTCCCCCTCCATTGTAAAGCCGGGGCATGTAGTTTTAATCTCCTTAGCGACACTCCACGCATGAAGAGGAGAAGTCCTAGCAAGAAACGCGAGAGGCCAAACTTACAAGCGCTGGAAATTTGCTCGTTGTCCTGAATGGATTTGGCATCTGGCGGTATCTGGGGTGCTGGATAGGGAATTAAAAGAGACCTCTCACTAGTCAAGGTGAAAAGAAGGTTACACACCCCGGTGGTTTTCTATAGGCACAATGGCCGCCCAGCCGTATTGACAGAGTACTCTATTTGACTGAAACATCCTTAAAATGTTGGTGGGAAGAGTTGATGAAAGGAACTCATTGGGATGGACATGAAAGGTTCCAGGAGGCCCCCCTCTCGTGTTTTCAGGAGCCGTGTAATAGAATCACATCTTAACAGGGGGGGGGGGGGAACACGCTGCTTAATGCCCCGACCGCAACATTGTTGTGCTGACGGGTTAAACGCGCCCGAAGACAAATAGCTACATAAATTGCGGGCAAATTATCTGCTTACCCAAACCATTTCCAGGAGACAAAAGGGGGGACTTTCTCTCCCTTGCTTCTAGAGACACGTTATTGATTACAAATGGCCAATTAAGATAAAAGATCGTTTAAACGAAGAAAACATTAAAAGGATTTAAATGTTATTAAGGGAACCCAAAAAATTGAAATCGGGTTAAGATTACATTCCGAGCACCCTTTTTATTCCATAGGGTCCTTTTGTTGAATAAAAAAATGTACGACTTAAAAAAACCTTTTTATTATTGAGTCCTGGCAGAGAAGTGGATGGGAACAATAGTTGTAATGTGGGACATGGGGCCTTATTCAACTCACGAGGATAACTTTTCATCTACTGTTTAAAATAATTTGTTCAGCATTCTGGAATTTAAAAAAATACCAAAAAGTAGGTGGAAAAATTCTGTCAATATTATTCCAAGTATTTTCTTCCTTGCTGGTGGCTTAATGAGAACCCAAGCTGGCATTAGTGTATTAAAAAATAAAAGCTACTACCTAAATCCTAGGGGGCTAGCTGGATCAGGTAGAGCTGCTTACCGCCGCTCCAGCGTGCCATTTTCCATCAGCTTAGTTGAAAAAAAATGGCCGCGACTCTGAGTCACAATGCTGAAGCTCCGCCCTGAACTCTGATCGTAGAGCACAGAGGAGAAGGGGTGGGGATAAATAGAGAAGGGGCAGTTGGAGGCAGTGACGGGGAAGCGGGGAAAGGGTGGGTAGAGGCAGTAGGTGGCAGTGAAGGGGAGGCGGGGAAGGGGTGGGGAGTGGCGGAGAAGGGGCAGCATGAGGCAGTGAAGGGGAGGTGGGGAAGGGGTGGGTAGAGGTGGAGAAGAGGTAGTAGGTGGCAGTGAAGGGGAGGCGGGGAGTGGCAGAGAAAGGGCAGCAGGAGGCAGTGAAGGGGAGGCGGGGAAGGGGTGAGTAGAGGCAGAGAAGGGCTGGGTGAGGCAGGGCACCTAGAGGCGGGAAGGGGGGGGGCATGTTGCAGGAGTCTCTCTCCTGAAAAGAACGCCCCTTCCATTCTCAGGCTACTGACAAATTCCTTATCGGCAGTTTTGGGGGGGGATGCAAAGGCCGGTGGGACCCACAACAGCACAGAAAGCACACAGAGGTTTGTGATGAAATGACTAACAATCCTCTGTGTCCAAATCATGACACATATTCCACCTCAGGAACACTTTAAGGGCATGTTATAAATCAGGTATGAAAATATCAAATAAAGTGAAATGAATAAGGCCCATGGAGTCTTTTCTCTTATTCTGCATATGGAATCTGTATGGATTCTGTTCCCCAAATGGATATCTTTCTCCACTTACTTTATAACCATGATGCTAGTACATTATTGTCCCCCTCCTGTCCCCATACACACCTCTATCAAGGACAACCCCTATCCAATCCATACCCAATCACATCCAACCTCTCCACCAATACAGAAGCTGAAATCTGGTCCGGGAGGAGCAAATTGGATTCCCCCAAACCTCCAACTCCTTTTCTATTGTGGGGGGCCCACCAGGGGCTTAAAGAGGAACTGTAGTGAACATAACAATGATAAAATTGCTGTTTTTTTTTTTAAACAATATTCATTTATAAATTATTAGGTCAATGTGTGCCCATTGTAACATCTCTCCTCTCCCTGATTTACTTTCTAAAATGTATTACAGGTGGCAACATCTGGCAGGTGATCTCTGCGGAATGTTCGTTTACGGAGAGCAGGGCCGAGGCATAGGCTGGAGAGGCTCCAGCCTCAGGGCGCAGTGTAGGAGGGGGCGCACAATTCATTCAGCTGTCATTCCTAATTGTGTTTGAAGCAGAAAGAAATAAGAAAAGGGGATACATGGCAGTGACTGCAAGCCATATAACCAGGGCTGTGGAGTCGGGCAATTTTGGGTGCCTGGAGTCGGGAAAAAATGCACCGACTCCGACTCCTAATGAATTTGTAACTGTAATTAAAATAGAAAATATGATAAAATGTTCTATTTCTCAGATAATAGTCATTAAAAATAATGTATATATACAGTAATAGCTGTGCTTAGTCCACAAAAATGAAATAAACCAATCAAAATTAGTTACTTGTGCTGCTTCAATAAAGCAGTCCCCGTATTTTTATGGTCAGATATACATATCTGATTGTGACTGTATATATGATGTGTACACAGGAATCTCTTATATATACTAAATAACATCTATGCTGTAAGAATAAAGCCTGATGTGTAGCTGTGTCACTAATAGAGATGGTCAACGACGAGATGGAAATAATTCTGCATTGATGCTGATTTATGCAAATGTATGCACTCCCTTTGCTGATAAAATCAAATAATTTGATATGTTGTTAAAATTTGGTTTGGTGACTACAAATTACAGGGTAACTGAGACGGATGAAACGTAAAGTTTTATACATACCTGGGGCTTCCTCCAGCCCCCTTCAGGCTAATCAGTCCCTCGCTGTCCTCCACCACCCGGATCTTCTGCTATGAGTCCTGGTAATTCAGCCAGTCAGCGCTGTCCGGCCGCATGCCGCTCCCACAGTAAGGAACATTCTGCACCTGCGCAATAGTGCTGCACAGGTGTAGTACGCTCCTGGCGGCGGAGTGTGTGCATGCGCACTACGCCCGACTGGCTCAAGTACCTGGACTCATAGCAGAAGATCCAGGTGGTGGAGGAGGAAAACGAGGGACTGATTATCCTGAAGGCGGCTGGAGGAAGCCCCAGGTATGTATAAAACTTGAATTTCATCTGTCTCAGGTTTACTTTGTTACACAGTAGTACTATACTCTACATATGCACTCCCCACAGAGCTACAGGGAATCCACTGAGAATGCTGTGCACATTGAACACAGAGGTGTTGTCTGTTTACAATCTCCTCATTCCCCTGCAGAGTACCTGCACATCATTCTTACATGTACCCACACTTACATTGCCTAGGGCCTGATAGATGTTCTTTGTTTCGGTTTGTACCTTTTACAAGTACTCTTACCAAGGACTAGTTTTAGTCTAAAGGGAATAAATATAGTAGTCTACATATCCTTCTCACTTCAGTTGTCTTGTAAAATTCCTAAGCATTGGCAGTTAAGAGACGAATTTCATTTTACATACTTTTAATCAACAAAATTGTAATATGCAAATTAGAGGAGTCGGAGTCGGTGGAATCCTAAACTGAGGAGTCGGAGTCGGTGGATTTTTGGACCGATTCCACAGCCCTGCATATAACTAGAGATTAAGGTGTTGGGGAGGTTGTGGGCCCTGTGGCACCTCTTAGTCTAATAGCAATCAGTGTGTGACGGCTGGGGTGGCAGGGATGGAGGGGCGCACTTTGGTGTCTCAGCCTCGGGTGCTAGAGGACCTTGTCCCGCCTCTGACGGAGAGTTCTAAAGCCAGTAGAAAAGCTATCTGTTCTCCCAGAATGCTCTGGGGAGCTGAGAATTCTGCATAATAAACAGCCTAGGCTAAGCTTCACTGGGTGGGCGGGGCTACATCAGTATACAGGAATATATTTAGAAAGTTTTTCTGGTGCTGTAACCAAGATAATGAATGTAAAAGTGGGTACCCTAAATAATGTACTGCATTCTACTACAGTCCTCCTTCAAGAATAATTACACTTGCGTCTGGAATGGCTTTTGCTGCAGCAGCTCAGCAGTAAACGATAAAGCCAATGTTTACTGTCTGAGCAGGTGAGTCTTGCTTTTCATTCGTACTGTGAAGGTCTTTAAAGTGAACCTAAAGCCAAGTAAAAAAAAATGAGATGAACTTACCTGGGGCTTCCCTCAGCCCCCCGCAGCCGATCGGTGCCCTCGCAGGCCAGGAGGCCGCAATAGCAGCATAGGGGGTGATATACAGGCTGGGAACGCGAAGAATCACTCGCGTTCCCATCCCTGTCGGCCGGTGACTGCCAAACCGGAAGTTTTCGCCGGCGGGTCCTGGACCATCGGAGCGGGGCTGCGAGGGCACCGATTGGCTGCGGGGGGCTGAGGGAAGCCCCAGGTGAGTTAATCTAATTTTTTTAACTTGGCTTTAGGTTCACTTTAAAGGAGACCTGAAGTGAGATGAATATGGAGGTATAGAGGCGCTATTTGTGACCTTGAGACTATACTGTGTACTTCTATCTGTCTGAGGAAGCGGGAACATACCCGTGAAACGCGTTGCACTGTTTGTTTTGGAGTATATTAATAAACCTGTAGTCATAAAACTGACGGTATTTTGTCTGCTTCGGGGAGGCGAGTCCACCACCACCTCCTGAGGGATTTTAAGCCTTTTAGAACCTTTTATCCTGCTGGCGCCTCTGTCCACTCTTACATTATCAATATCCACCCCTGGTGGAAGGGTTGATCCCCATTTTTCCTTATCTACAGAGAGCGACTTTTAATCCTGAGTGAGGACAGGTCTAATCTCCTCACCTGCCTATACAGTGGTTGCCTGGAGGTAACCCTGGTTTGTGAGTAGGTATATACATTATATACTTTTCATTTCCAACCCCTTGTTTTGCATACTACACTATATTGGGCTCTCGGTATTTCTTTTGTCTTTGTCGAGATGAATATGGAAGCTGCCATATTTATTTCCTTTTAAGTAATACCAGTTGCCTGGCTATCCTGCTGATCCTCTGCCTCTAATCCTTTTAGCCATAGCCCCTGAACAAGCATGCAGCAGATGAGGTGTTTCTGACGTTATCAGATCTGACAAGATTAGCTGCATGCTTATTTATGGTGTGATTCAGACACTACTGCAGCCATATAGAAATCAGCAGGGCTGCCAGGCAACTGGTATTGTTTAAAAGGAAATAAATATGGCAGCCTCCATATCACCCTCCCTTCGGGTTCACCTTAAAGCTTAGTTCTCCTTTAGGTATCTTAACCAGCGATGATCAGTGAGATGAAAATAATTTTGAGTTGATGCTAACCTTATGTTAATTTGATGCCAATTTATGAAGCTTGAAACTGGGCTAATGAAAATAATCAGCTTCTGTATTTGATTGGTCCTATTCAAACTCTTCATACATTTGCATAACATTAGCATCAAGTCAAATGTGTTTGCATCTCATTGACAACCCTAATTTTAGCCATTTGAGATGTTCCGTGTTGTCTCCTCCACAGATTACCTTATGTTTTGTTTGCTGTTGTCCTGCAGGCCACAGAGACCCTGTTCCGCATGGGAGTGACCAGAGGCTATCTGAAGCCTGTCAGACACGGGGAGGTAAGGATTCTTATGATATTACATTATGGGATACTTCAAGCTGGTTTTCCATTGCTAAGAATGTCTCTAGATAATCTTTTATTACAAGGATGATTCCACACAAAATCCACGCAGTCCGTATAGGTTGTATGAACTTGTCCAATTAGGAGTTCGGCATTCCAGTCGGCGAACGCTCGTTCATCCGGCGCTTATCTGTTTTTCCGAACGATAGTTATCTAAAGTGTGTGCGTAGCTTAAAGAGACACTGAAGCGAAAAAAAAAATATGATATACTGAATTGGTTGTGTACTATGAATAATTACTAGAAGATTAGCAGCAAAGAAAATATTCTCATACTTTTATTTTCAGGTATATAGTGTTTTTTCTAACATTGCATCATTCTATAATATGTGCAGATTACACAACACTCAGCATTCAAAATGAGTCTTTCAGAGCAGTCTGTGAAGTAATGACCTCTCCTCTAGCAGAGGAAAAGTAAATAGTCCAGGAACAGTTGAGATAATAAAAGTCAGATAACAGCCCTCTCCAAGACTGTGAGCTTAATGGCTTGTTTGCATAGAGATAACAACTGGAGTTTCTCTACTCTTCCTGTACTGGAAACAATTACACTGATGTATCTGATCTTAATGTTTTATTTCTTAGCTGTGCTACACAAACAAATCATAATATCATCATTTTTTTTTCGCTTTAGTGTCTCTTTAAGTGTAGCTGTTTGCACATCTAGCGATTCTGATTCAGTCGACAAAGTGATCGACTTTATTTGGGAATCGACTTCAGTATGGTTGATCGAAAGTCGATCGACTATACCCACACACTACAAACCATATCCTATGCGATTCATCTTCACAATCCTGTGCGATTGACCGATATCTTGCATCCTGCTCGATCGATTAAGCTGCTCTATTCGACATGAAATAATTTTTTATTGATTGGGAATTCTGGAACACACTCTATTCTCTCAATTCTATATAACGATTAAATCGAATGGTCGATCGTACTGCCAAATCGCTAGATGTATGGCTACCTTTAATGTAGCCAAACATCAGACGATTTGGCTGTGTGATCGACTATTCGATTCGATCATTTTATAGAATCGAGAGAATCGAGTGTGTTCCAGAATTCCTAATCGATGAGGAGCATGGAGAGGAGACACAACATTGGTAAGATCGAATGTGAAGGTGAATCGCATAGGTTATCGTTTGTAGTGTATGGGCCACTAGTCTATTGACTTTCGATCAACCATACTGAAGTCGATTCCTTAACCACTTTCCTACCCTGGTAATTTTCCCCATTCAGCTCAGCTCTGATTACTTTGGCAATAACTTTATCAATAATTATCACAACTAAATGATCTATATATTGTTTTTTAAGGACAAATTATGCCTTTTTTGTGGCTATTTGTTTTTAGTAATTACCTTATTTTCCATGCATTTTAAAAGGAAAATAAGGAAAAAAGTGAAAAATATACAATTTATCCACTTTCATACATTATAGCTTAAATGTAAACAGTTCTATTGTACATTAAACCCACACATTGTGTCTATCCCTCCTGTTTATTTAAACAGTTCATTTATTTTGATAATGTATTAGATGTAACAATTATGTAATGTATGCTATCTTCTACTGTCTGATCCTGGAACGTGTATTTTAAACTTGTTTACTAATTAACTCTGCCATTGAATTCCCGGGGAGGAGGAGTGGGGTTTGCTGTTATTCATTTTCAACTCTGTAGTGATGTTATCAGGTCAGAGATAAATAAACAATGTTATTGAAGATTTTGTAGGGAGTAGAGTGCAGAGATTATTTTCACATTATAGGGACAGGAAGTGGTTAAATAACGTCGATCGCTTTGTCGATTGAATTAGAATCGCTAGATGCATGACTACCTTAACTCTACCTTAACTAACAACCCACAGGCTGCTACTAGACAAGCTCGGCATCAGTTGCCTTTCTTACTGGAATCCCATCATCCTTTGCAAACAAAATGGTATGGATGCACTATACATTCGACATTTACTTGAATATTTAAAAAAAATCTAGAACACTAAAGGTAGCCATACACTGGTCGATTTGCCATCAGATCGACCAACAGACAGATCCCTCTCTGATCGAATCTGATCAGATAGGGATCGTATAGCTGCCTTTACTGCAAACAGATTGTGAATCGATTTCAGCCTGAAACCGATTCACAATCTGCTGAGCTGCTGCTGCCGCCTGTCCCCCCCCCGGCATACATTACCTGAGACTGGCTCCCGGGCGTGATGTCCCCGTCATGTGGCACCTCCGGCTCCCGCATCCGCATATAACTTACGCTATCACACCAGTGATAGCGGAAGTTCAAATAGAGCGCCCTTTAGTTGTACTTCCGCTGTCACTGGCAGGACAGCGGAAGGTATACGAGGATGCTGGAGGTGCCATGACGGGAGCAGTGACGGACGGGATGTCCGGGAGCCAGCCTCAGGTAATGTATACATGCGTCGAAATGTCCCGAATCATACGCTGCAAGCGCCGCGCTCCCTACCCGCGGGCGATCGACGGTAATTTCCCGCACGGGGCGATCGACGGACTCGATTGATATCAGGAGGAAATCAATCGGTCCGGTGCGTTTAGCGCGAACTATTTGACAGCAGATTCGATCCCAGTGATCGAATCTGCTGTCGATCGGCGGAAATTTCTGGCCAGTGTATGGCCAGCTTTATTTGTGAATTGAGAAATTTAAACAATTTGATAAAAAAGAAAAGAAAACAAAGCATTGTCTGATCCTGCACAGATGTAGGTAGTTACCACAGCAATGTAGAGCAATCATTTCCTCAGCCTGTGATAGGGTCTTATCTCGCTGTTTACACATGGATTACACTCTGGTAGCGGGACTTCTGACATCCGAGTATATGAGGACAGTGCCAGGAATCAATTATATCAGTCAGGCTGGCAGAGGCTGCGCTCCGCTTCCCTCTCTGGGCACAAAGGGGGGATTATACGAGACACCATGAAGAGGATACAGTGTGAGGGAAGATTCATATGAAAGAGGCAGTGTGTAGTGTTACAGGTACAGTGCCAGCAGAGATCGCCTTTCTGTGGGAGAGCCAGTTATCTCATCTCTATGGGAAGTGATACTGCTGCTCATAAAAACACTGGGCCAGATTTATCAAAGCATTACCAACAGTTTTTTCTTCTTAACCTCCCTGGTGGTCAATTAAATTCGCCAGGGAGGCAGCGCAGCACTGTTTTTTTGTTTGTTTTTTTTTTAGTTTTTTTTTTAAAAAACATGTAGCTAGCCTAGCGCTAGCTACATGATAGCCGCTGAGCAGCGGCATCCCCCCAACCCCTCCGATCGCCTCTGGCGTTCAGGCCCATCAGGAAATCCCGTTCTGAACAGGATTTCCATGAGGGCTTCCCCCGTCACCATGGCGACTGGCGCGATGACGTCATTAACGTCATCGACGTCGTGACGTCAGGAGTCCCGATCCACCCCTCCCCTCAGCGCTGCCTGGCACTGATTGGCCAGGCAGCGCAAGGGGTCTCTGGGGGGGGGGCACCCTGTAACGCGGTGGGTAGTGGCGGAGCGGCGGCGATCGTAAGTAACACGCAACTAGCAAAGTGCTAGCTGCGTGTATAAAAAAAAAAATTATCAATCCTCTGCAGCGGCTTACCCCGTGTCCAGCACGGGGTTACCGCTAAGGAGGTAATCAGTTCTAACCAGCAGGGGGAACTGTTTTGCATGATAAGGAGAAAATTCTTAAATCCTACTTAATAGCGGCAGTTTAGTGTGAATTTCAAGCACTGCACCACTCTAAAGGTACACATACATTCGACGATTTCCAGTCGAAATACAGCAGATTCGATCACTGTGATCGAATCTGCTGTGAAAACATTAACGCAAATTTTGACCGATTGACCGATTTCCACACGAAATCGATCGATTCAGTCGATCTGTCCAGGCGGAAAATGTTCCTCAAAGGGCGGTGGGCCGGGAGCACGTCGTTAGCGGTGTTCGATACGGCAACGACCGGCGCAGCAATACATCACCTGTCCGCCAGCGCGAGTTCCCAGGTCCCTGCAGTCTCTCACTTCTTCCGGCGTCTTCTCCGTCTGTCGTCCCTCTGCACTTCCTGAGGGCGGTCAACTGTTTGAACTTCCGCTTGTCACAGGACGGGACAGGAAGTAAAGAGGAGACAGAGGAATAAGAAGGGACAGCACAGACCCGGGGACTCGCATCGGTGGTCAGGTAATGTATTGCTGCTGGCCGGGGGTGGCAATGCAGGTCAGCAGCAGCAGTTCCACAGGTTGTGAATCGATTCCATGCTGAAATCAATTCAAAATCTGTGTGCATTGTATGGGCAGCCAATAGATCCCTCTCTGATCACATAGTGATCTATCTGTTGCTCGATCTGGTGGCAATCGACCAGTGTATGGCAGCCTTCAGACTGAAGCACACATGCGCAGGGTTCTCACTGATGACGTGTGGTGTGTGTGGCGGCGCACATGTGTGACTTCAGTCCGAAGTCACCGATTAACAGAGCCACCAGCAGAACTGGGAGAGGAGCCAGGAGGCTGCTGGGGGACCTCATTAGCTATGGGGGGGTGAGAGGTTTAGCGACAGGGGGCTGGAGGAAGCTCCTGGTAAGTCCAAATTCCGTTTTGAGCCTTAGCTCAGGGTCCCTTTAAGTCATACTTTCTACCTGGGTATGTAAACTTATGAGCACAACTGTATGTAACTACATACATTGCCTCTTTAAAGAAAACCTGTACTGAAAATGAAAAGTTAAAATAACCATACACAAGTCATACTTACCTCCCGTGTAGTCTACTCCTCAATCTCTTTCTCCTCTCCCGCATCCGGTTTGTCCACTGTGATCGATGGAATTCTCTGTCCTCCATTTTAAAAATGGCCATTACCCCAAAACGGCTTCCGAGTCAGCACACTGTTAAACTGTAATATCGCCCACTTGAGCCATAGGGAAACATGAACATTACCTTGCATATCAGTTGTCCATTCAGTTACCACTGACAGCAACTGCTTAATTACTGACAGCAACTGATATATTTCAGTTCTGACAAAATCTTGTCAGAACTGGAAGGAATCTTTGTTAGAAGAAAATGGTGCGCTTCTGAGAGGAACGGACGGCCAGATAAGTGTAATATTTATTTGCATGTACATTATGTGTTTATTTTAAATAATTTTACTTGATTCAGGTTACCTGTACCACAACAATGACAATGTCAAAAAATTGATTGACTATGATTTGCAGTGCTTGATGGAACTTGTATTCCCTCAGCGGAGACTCAGAATCAGCGTAGACAGACCCGCCAGCAGGGCTGCCCTTTCCCCTGTCAGAGTGTAATATTCTGTGTGTTTAATTTGGCCCCAGAATACGCCGTGTATATGTATTTCTGTGAGAATAACCAGAGGGCCCGGAGACCTAAGACCGCAGTGTTTTGGTTGGCTGGAGCGCTCTCTCTAGTGAAAGGTTACTCCGCCTCAGCCAGAGCCAGCAGAGCACAGATTTAATCCCATCAGGATACCGCTATATTATTAGTAATCAGCGCCGGTTTACAGGTCACAGGTGCTTGCGTGCCGATATATATGTTTATCCTCCGTCTGACTTTTTCTTTTATGGTTTACATTATGTGAGGGTTTTTTTTTTTGTCACACTGCAGTATGATGAAGCCATTATAGGGTCCTGAACAAAAATAATAGTGTAAAAGCAGAGTAAATGGAGTGTGAGGTAATATTATAAACTAAACTAAAGTACATTCCAGCGTGAAATAATCCTTGGATTAGAACGCGGCGACGTGATTGCCTGGCTGTAAAACCATCCGTTTTGCAGTCTGCTGGGAAATGATTTTTCTCTCAGTAATGTTAATTGCGGTACAAATTTTGCAGGTTTTTAGGGAATTTATTGCAGTAAAACATCTGTTGTTAATGGCCCTGAAAGACTCTCATTCAATTTCAAATATTATTATTATGTACTTATATAGCACTGACATCTTCTGCAGCACTGCACAGAGTACATAGTCATGTCACTGACTGTCCTCAGAGGAGCTCACAATCTAATCCCTACCATAGCCATAGTCTAATGTCCTACCATATTATTATTATGCATTTATATAGCACTGACATCTTCTGCAGCACTGCACAGAGTACATAGTCATGTCACTGACTGTCCTCAGAGGAGCTCACAATCTAATCCCTACCATAGCCATAGTCTAATGTCCTACCATATTATTATTATGCATTTATATAGCACTGACATCTTCTGCAGCACTTTACAGAGTACATAGTCATGTCACTGACTGCCCTCAGAGGAGCTCACAATCTAATCCTACCATAGTCATAGTCTAATGTCCTACCATATTATTATTATGCATTTATATAGCAGTGACATCTTCTGCAGCACATTACAGGGTAGATACTCATGTCATGACTATCCGCAGAGGAGCTCACAATCTAATCCCTTCCTTAATCATAGTCTAATGTCCTACCATATTATTATTATTATGTATTTACGATATATAGCACGCATCTCATTGACCATCCCTTCTAGTGCAGCAAGGTGAAGAGGCGCCCAGAATAAATAAAACACTTTAAAACCAATAAAATGAAGAAGATTGAGGTGGCTTACCTCATAGATGACAAACTCACTTTAGATAAGGAAGTTTAATAGATTATCAAGCACAGGCAACGCGTTTGGTGGGACCACGCCCACCTCCTCAGGCCAAATAAAAGTGCCAAAGTAGTCTATAGGCTGCACTCGGGGCGCCTCTGAGTGCAGCATATAGACTACTTTGGCACTTTTACACCTTGCTGTACCCCACCCCCCCCCACCTATCTAGGAGGGGGGCCTTGCACACCTATTTTAGGTGCACAGGTTTTTTTGCTAAGAGAGCGACCGAGTCCAGGACCGCTGGCAGACCTGAGTGGAGTCAGGTGTAATACACTCCACGTGTCTGAAGTGGTCGGTGGCCCCCTGTGCAACCCACCTTTGTGAGTACCCCTTTTTTAGAAGTGTTTTTAATACTCAATACTCGTGACATACAGCACCATTTGGGCTCCCGTTTGTCTTTGTTTTTTTTTCCCTCCAGTACTGTACATCCCTTCTAGTGACACTACACATTGGGCTTTATAACTTACAGCAGAGATGTTATTTATTATATGTACAAAAGATTTCTGTGTACACATTAGATATACAGTCACAATCAGATTGGTACTGTATAAGTGACTTTACAGAGACACTGAAGCGAAAAAAAAAATTATGATATTATGATTTGTATGTGTAGTACAGCTAAGAAATAAAACATTAAGATCAGATACATCAGTCTAATTGTTTCCAGTACAAGAAGAATTAAGAAACTCCAGTTGTTATCTCTATGCAAAAAAGCAATTAAGCTCTAAGACTTTCAAAGTCCTGGAGAGGGCTGTTATCTGACTTTTATTATCTCAAGTGTTATTGAACTAATTACTTTCCTTCTGCCAGAGGAGAGGTCATTAGTTCACAGACTGCTCTGAAAGAATCATTTTGAATGCTGAGTGTTGTGTAATCTGCACATATTATGGAATGGTTCAATGTTAGAAAAAACACTATATACCTGAAAATAAAAATATGAGAATATTTTCTTTGCTGCTAAACTTCTAGTAATCATTCATAGTACACAACCAATGCATTATATCATATTTTTTTTTTCGCTTCAGTGTCTCTTTAAGAGTACGGTGGCTGACTTTAAGAATGTGGTGCAGAAGCACAAGTAAATATTGTTGTTTTTATTGGTTTATTTCTTTTTTGTTTACTAACCACAGCTATTACTGTATACTGTATTTTTGAACTAAAAGATTCATTTTTCCTACCCCAAAAGTGGGGCAAAAAAAGGTCACTGTGTGGGCTAGTTCACACTTTTGCATAGCTAAATCTAGGCTAAGCCTCACTGGGAGGGCAGGGTTATATACAAATGTACAGCAATTTATAGGTACAAAAAGTTTTTCTGATGCGAAAACCAGGAAAACTTACCCCTAAAAGTGGGTGTCCAGAATAATCTACTGCATTCTGCTATATGTCACTACAGGGCCTCTTTACATATTTCCCTTATTACATGTTGTAATTGGACGTAGTCTCTGGCTCGTCTGATAAGCTCCCTCCCGCGCTGCACCTTCCTCAGAATTGTGCTTATTTTAACAGCTGCATCACAACTGGAGAATGCATCTTTCCCATGTCTGAACAGACATGGAGTCATCTAGTTCAACTTGTTTTGGAGCTGTGAAATCCCCGGTGTTACCGCTAACCGGAATATATCCTCAGTGGTAGTTCTCCAGATATTTGCATGTTTACAACATGGAAATGTAGTTACCAGGGGCGTAAGAATAGGGGCTGCAGCCGCTGCACCTGCGGGGGGGGGGGGGGGGGACCTGCTCGAGGCCATTTTGGGGGGTAGGAGGGGTCACAGCATGAGAGATAAGAGATCAGATATCTGCGATGGAGGTATGTGTTTCTGCCGCCGCCCGCTGGCACTGATAATTGCTGAAGGGAGAGCCTGAGGTGCGGGGGGGGGGGGGGGGGGGGTTGCGGCGTGTGGGGTGCGATGTGCCCATTCTCTCTCCTCATGCTGTGACTTCTCTTGCCCCCCCCAAAACAGCATCAACATTTTTGCAGGGAGGCCCTGGGATTTCTAGTTACGCCCCTGGTAGTTGCTGTCAAAGTATTTAAAAACACTTGAAATTGGCACTGTTACAACACTGAATGGATACAACACTCCTTAGTTTTCAAATATAATGTTTGTTTTAATTTTTAAAAATTAAAAACCTCACCATTAGCACAGGCAGCAGAAGTTATAATAGAGTAGCAGGAAAAAAAAAGTCCATAAAATCCAGGTTTTAGGAAATGCGCTGCCAACAGGGGTCTTTCTTCCATAAAGCCCACCCAATGGCAGGGAAGAGTTCAGAATCACCTGTACTCTCTCTATCCTTAGCCTATTGTGTCACCAACCTAGTTCCTACAGGACCGTATAGAAAATGTACGCAAGAGAGGAAACAGGGAGTCTGGCTCACAACAGAGTCCTGGATGTCACCCAGACAGGAAATGAAGGATGAGGACGTCACCCGGAACAGGAAGTGGAAGAAAGTCTCAGAGGGGACACAAATGGCTGTGAAATCCTTACAGAGATACTGGCTAGAGGTGGTCTGTGAGATTCATGCAAATTGCATGCAACTTGGAATTGGGCCAATCAAACACACTTACAGCCAGTTCTTATGCTAGATACACACCATACAATTTTCTGTTAAAGTGGCCATACACTGATGGATTTGCAGCAAATTCGACCATCAGATAGATTTCTGGCAGATACCTGTCAAGTCCAATCTGACAGGAATCTATCTGATGTGTGCCACACACTAGGAATTTCCAATAGATTTCCGAATGAAATCTATTGGAAATCAATCTAAAGATGGCCATACACTGGTCGATTTGGCATCAGATCGACCAACAGATAGATCCCTCTCTGATCGAATCTGATCAGAGAGGGATCGTATGGCTGCCTTTACTGCAAACAGATTGTGAATCGATTTCAGCATGAAATCTGTGGTGGTGCTGCCGCCGCCCCCCGCCAGCTATACATTACCTGCCCCGGCCGGCGCAAGTCACCGCTGTCTTCTTCTCCGCTGGGTTCCGCGTTCCGGACTGGCTGGCTTCACTTCTTTCTGTCCGGGGAAGTTTAAACAGTAGAGGGCGCACTACTGTTTAAACTTCCTGCCGGGACAAGAAGTGAAGGCAGCCGGACCGGAACGCGGAAAGCAGCGGAGAAGGAGACAGCGGGGACTTGCACCGGCCGGGGCAGGTAATGTATTGCCGCTGTATTGCGTCAGTGGTCGGGCATTCCAACGCCGCTATTGACGCACTCCCGACGAGCCGGTGATCGAGCAAAATCTTCCGCACGGACGGCTCGACGGGAATCGACAGGAAGGATTGATTTCGGATGGAAATCGATCGTTCTGTCAGCGGTTGCGCAACGATTTCACAGCAACTGGACACTTCCGCCCCCCGCCCCCTATACCGATGTCTAATTCTAACCGATCATTGACCTTAAAGCTAAGTACCCACCAGCAGATCACGGCCAAATGGATAGGGAATCTCTAATGATGAAGATTATTCCCTGATCTGTCTGGTCAACTCTCCAAGCGTTGTTTGCGGCATTGGAAACTGGCGATTTTGTACACTTCGTGACAAAACCCACAACAAGTCAGCGAGGATCGGACCAATCCTCCACGGCTTAATTGGACATGGCGATTGTTCAAAAAGGAATGATCGCTGCCGGTGGCTTGAATCGTGAAACATCGTTTAACAAATTTTTGTTAAAGGGGCACTATGGCTAAAAAGTGGATAATTTAAAGTACATGTAAACATTGACAAATAAGAAGTACATATTTACCAGAGTAAAATGAGACATAAATTACTTTTCTCCTATGTTGCTGTCACTTACAGTAGGTTGTAGAAATCTGACAGAACTGACAGGTTTTAGACCTGCTTATCTCCTCATGAGGGGGTCTCAAGATTTACTTTATTTTCAAAAGCACTTAGTAAATAGCGGTTGCTCCATGCAACTGCCAGCTCCAAAAACTGTGCAGCGAGCAGGGAGGCTGGCTAACATATTTGTATAAAAACTTTTCCGGGAATGTCTTTATAAAGAATAAAGGCCATGCTGAGAACGCCCCATGAGAAGATGGGCTAGTCCAAAAAGTGTTAGTTCTGTCAGATTTCTACTACTTACTGTAAGTGACAGCAACATAGGAGAAAAGTTATTTATGTCTCATTTTACTCTGGTAAATGTGTACTTCTTATTTGTATATTTTTATATGTACTTTAAATTTCACACTTTTTTGCCATAGTGAGCCTTTAAACAATGTTGCGCGATATCGTGAAAAAAATGGATGCTCAAAATTGTTCGTAAAAATTGCTTTAGTGGGTATGGGCCTTACCTGACCTCCACAATCCCTAACCCTCCCTTCTTTGCAAAGCGCATGTTATCCGCACTGCCTTTGTCGATATATACAACAAATATTGGGCCGCTATTATAGCTGCAGTCACTATAGCAGACACCCAAATTTCCATTTATAACCGATAATGACATACGGGATGACCGATCTTCCACTGCGCTTTTGGCGCCCAAATTTCCTGTTTGGATTTTTACAGCCGCTAGAGAGGAAAGCAGCTCTTAGGAACTGAGTCTCAGTCCATGGATAGATTTTCAAAACCTGGGAAAGAAAGTTTAGCCAGTAAATGTTGATCACAGGATCGCTATTTCACAGGAAGACGAGATTAGTGCCTGCTGCTTCCACATCGTGTGTTGAGTACTGCTAGAGCCGAATTCCACTTCCAAGTGCGTTCTCTTACGTGGGAGAGTTGTCCAGCTATTTCAGAAATGCTTATTAGCTCACGTAATGAGTATAAAGTCATTCTAAAGCGCAGACCTTGAAATCGGGCTCATAAAACATGAGAAATGCCAGCTAACTAACCTGCCTGGCCGAGCTCCGTGCCAGAGTGCGATTCCTGCAGCAGCGTTGCCTGCGGTCACTCCTGAATTAATATTAATGCGCACGCTCGTTTAGCCCGGCTCTGCAACCAATTTGTAGCATTCCTGGATCACTACACATCTTCATGCCTGGCTTTTAATTGAGAGCTAATTGAGATGGAGAATTGCTTTTGTCATCCAGGGAGCCTGCTCTGTACAGAGGAGTAGGGGTAGTGGTCTGTGCTGTGCTCTATTGACAACAGCGTTGCCAAAGTCATGTTTGCATCCAAAATGCTGTTTTTTTATTTCGAGAATATGGTCAAAGGAGAATCATTTTTTTCCAGGTGCGAAAATTCACATAAAATGCAAAAAGTCTCTCCTTAAAGGATACCCGAAGTGACATGTGACATGAGATAGACATTTGTATGTACAGTGCCTAGCACACCAATAACTATGCTGTGTTCCTTTTTTTCTTTCTCTGACTGAAAGAGTTAAATATCAGGTATGCAAGTGGCTGACTCAGTCCTGACTCAGACAGGAAGTGACTACAGTGTGACCTTCACTGATAAGAAATTCCAACTATAAAACACTTTCCTAGCAGAAAATGGTTTCTGAGAGCAAGAAAGAGGTAAAAAGGGGAATTTCTTGTCAGTGAGGGTCACACTGTAGTCACTTCCTGTCTGAGTCAGGACTGACACAGCCACTTACATACCTAATATTTAACTCTTTCAGGCAGAGAAAGAAAAAAAAGAAACACATAGTTATTTGTGTTCTAAGCACTGTACATACACACGTCTATCTCATCATGTCACGTGTCACTTCGGGTATCGTTTAAAGGAAACATCAAGCATTATATGCTGCCCCATGATATACTTACTGGGAGCTTCCTCCAGCCTCATGCATCTGAAATCAAAGCTGTCAGCCTGGGGTCCACGCCATGTGCAGAGGCCGACCACAGTACGCTGCGGACAACGTGGACTTGATTGACAGCGGTGCTTCACACAGGCGCAGTAAGGACGACCTCAATGTCGGCCTCCGCACTGGCGGTTGCGATCGGAGATGCAGTGTTGGACATGTCAGCTTCAAGGGGCTGGAAGAAGCCCCTGGTAAGTATAACATGGGGCAGCATATAATGCTTGAAGTTTCCTTTAACGTGAACAATCGCTAAAATGCAAAAAAATTCCCACATCTTAACCTCCCTGGCGGTCTATTAAAACCGCCAGGGGGCAGCACAGCACTTTAATTTTTTTTTTTTTTAACTAGTCGCTAGTAACTAGTCGCTGTGCAGTGGCATCCCCCCACCTCTTCCGATCTCCTCCGGCGATTAGAGCAAACAGGAAATCCCGTTCAGAACGGGATTTCCTGTTTGGCTTCCCCCGTCGCCACGTCATAGCGTCGGAGGGAGTCCCGATCCACCTCTTAGCACTTCCTGGCGGTGATTGACCAGGCTGCGCAATGGGTCTGGTGGGTGCGGTGCGGTGGGTAGCAGCGAATCGGCGCGGAGCAGCAGCGATCGGTTTGTAGCTGCGTGTAACAAAAAAAGGTATGCAAATCGGCCCACCAGGGCCTGAGAAATCCACCACGGCGGCTTAGCCCGAGCTCTGAAAATTCACAAAAAATGCAGGAAAATCACAATCGTATTACCAAATGATTTTCGAAGGCATTTTCGCTCAATGGTTTCATAAACTGAGGAGCCTGAGTCGGATGATTTTTGTACCAACTCCACAACCCTGGTCTTGAGAGGACGTTTGAAGGTTTCCCTCTCTCCCTCAGCCTTTCCCTCATGCTCCGAGACTGAGCATGAGGGAAAGGCTGAGGGAGAGAGTTCCAAAGGAGGGGTGATGATTGTGAGAAGTCCTGGATCTGGGAGACAGAGGAGGTGACCAAGTTATAGGACTTGAGGGTCTCCTGGGAGGAGTGATGGTTCCGGGTGGGACGGTATCTGGAGATTAATGAGGAAATGTATGGAGGTGACAACTTATGTAGAGCTTTGTATGATAGGGTGAGATGTTAAAACTGGATCCTCTATATAATAGGTAACCAATGAAGTGATTGGCAGACAGGGGCTGCATCAGATGTGTAGAAGGAGAGGTGGTTGAGGAGGGGAGCAGAGTTCAGTACAGAGGTGTAGCGAGACTTAAAGGGAAGGTTCAGGCACGACCTAAAAAAAATTAAAATACAAATCCTCTTACCTGGGGCTTCCTCCAGCCCGTGGCAGCCAGGACGTGCCCTCGCCGTGGCTCCGCAGGCTCCCGGTCTTCTCCGGTGGCCGACCTGGCCAGGCCGACTGCCAGGTCGGGCTTCTTCTGCGCTCCAAAATGCGCCTCATGGGGGCGCGCTGACGTCATCGGACGTCCCCGGGCTGTACTGCGCAGGCGCAGAACTACTACGCCTGCGCAGTACAGCCCGGAGGATGTCCGATGACGTCAGCGCGCCCCCGTGAGGCGCACGTTGGAGCGCAGAAGAAGCCCGACCTAGCAGCCGGCCAGGTCGGGTCGGCCACCGGAGAAGACCGGGAGCCTACAGAGCCACGGCGAGGGCACGTCCTGGCTGCCCCGGGCTGGAGGAAGCCCCAGGTTAGAGGAATTGTATTTTTATTTTTTTTAGGTCGTGCCTGAACCTTCCCTTTAAAGAGTGTCTGAAGCCTTTTAAAAATCCTATTTTTATTAGACATTTATGTTAAGCAGTATCAGCCTAGCTAAAGCGCTGCATTCCCGCGGCAGAACGGGCCCCGTTCACATCACAAACGCGGATGGCCACGCATGCGGATGGCCACGCATGCGGAACGCAACGCATGCGAACGCACGCCATCCGCGTTTGTGTGCGTTGCGTGGCTGATCCCATCACTGAAAAGTGAATGGGACAGCCACGCGTTTTTACAAAAAATGCGTGCAGCATGCGTTCCCGGACCGCACAGGTCCGGAACGCATGCAGTGTGAACATCAGACATTGCACTCTATGCAATGCCTGATGTCGTGCGTGTCGGCCACCTGCACGCGTTTCCAAAACGCGGCTGGAAACGCGTGCAGTGTGAACGGGGCCCAAACCCCCAAATACCGGGGCAAAATTCCACGACGTTCCAGGTTGTTGGTCTCCCTGTAATGGCAGGGGTGATTTCTACACCCATAGTTCAGTAAGGACTAAAGATGTGGCAGCCTGCTTTTTGGTAGACCGCAGAGTAGGGTGTTACAGTAGTCAAGACGGGATATGATTAGAGCATTTTAGTAGCCTCCTGTGAAAGGATAAGACGAATTCTAGAAATGTTTTTGAGCTCGTCGCCAGGTCCCTCTGTGCAGCAGCTGTACACATGGCGCACAAAGGGACAGAGATGCGATGGAAGCTGTCGCCGAAGGTTCCTCCCCCCCGTCGGAAGCTCTGTCCATGGCATTTGGTTGCTGTCGCTAGTCCACATACACACGCAGTACGCGTGGCGGACTAGCGACAGTTGCGGCGACAGCTCTGACTGGCGACGGTTCGTAGCGCGCGCCTCATACACACGGAGGACCTGTCGCCGCAACATGCGCGTGCCACGTGTTTGTGGCGACAGTTGTGCCCCGTGTGTATGAGCCTTTGATATGTGGTGCACACTGGCCTCAGTGGTTTCTGTAGACCTATTTTTGCATCTTGAAGCGCTGCACTAAACTATTAGATGCTCATTAGAGATGGTGCGGAGTTCTTCCTCAATTTTAAATGACTATAGGATAGATGAGGCTTTTTGGAGAGGAATTCTCTTGATCATTCATGTGAAAAGGGGCATATTAGGAGTTAAACTGTCAGACCTGAAAATGGAATTTAGTCAGATTGTGTTTATTTTCCCATTAAATTGCAAGATATCCAAGTGAATATTCAGATGTCCTTTTTCCATATTAGTATGGGAAATTGTCCCCAGCAAATTGTATATTGTTTTTGGCACTCGTCACATTCTGTGGTCTCTTGCTTAATGAACAGAACTCGGTACAGTATTTAGCAAGCGCTGTGTAGAAAGTATAAAGTTGCTCTGCAGGTCACGTTATTTACGCACTGTTTGTAATTTCAATATGCACCCAAGGGACAAGATGATCTGTTTACCAGACATACACTACTAGGAACGCGCTTCTGAATTCAACTTCCAGATTTCAAATGAAACAAGAACCTTTATACATGCAGGCCACTGCAGGGGGAGGTGTTTACTCACCTATGTAACTTCCTCTGGCTGATGCGCACCATGTTACGCTCCACATCTCTGTGATACTTCCTCTTCCCAGCTTTGAAGGAGGAAGTATTGGAGTGATGGAATGCGATGTGGAGTGCAGCAGCCAGAGGCGGCAACAAGGGTGAGTTCACCCACCCCTTCCTGCAATCCCCTCTATATTTGCCACCATGACTCACAACGGTAGCTACCTCTGGCTGCTGCGCACCGTGTTGCATTCCACTTCTCTCTGATACTTCCTCCTCCCAGCTTTGAAGGATGAAGTATCAGAGTGATGGAATGCGACATAGAGTGCAGTATCCATAGGTGGCAACAAGGGTGAGTTCACCCACCCCTTCCTGCAATCCCCTCTATCTACTGCCACCATGGCTCACATGTGTAGCTACCTCTGGCTGCTGCGCACCATGTTGCATTCCACTTCTCTCTGATACTTCCTCCTCCCAGCTTTGAAGGATGAAGTATCGGAGTGATGGAATGCGACATGGAGTGCAGCATCCATAGGTGGCAACAAGGGTGAGTTCACCCACCCCTTTCTGCAATCCCCTCTATCTACTGCCACCATGGCTCACATGTGTAGCTACCTCTGGCTTCTGCGCACTGTGTAGTATTCCACATCTCTCTGATACTTTGTTCTCCCAGCTTTGAAGGATGAAGTATCAGAGTGATGAAATGTGACGTGTAGTGCAAATTCCGGTGTGATGAATTGAAGATGTAAACTTTTTTAATTAAATAGTCCGTAACAGCTTATTCCAGTCTTCAGTACAATTGGCTACATTTACAGAGTGTAATAGGATTGTTTGATGAACATGTAGTGGTTGGGTCAGGACAAGAAACTCACATTGCTGGTTTTGTGTCCATAGAAGAATAGTTGGCCGTTCTCTACCAGGCCTGCGACAACAACCATCCCGAGAATGTAAGGACGTGACGCGGCTGCTGCTGCTGTTTACGTTACACAGGGGGAACGGAGCAGGACACCGGGGACCAGGAGGAGGACACTGAGGGGGACCAGGAGGAGGACACTGAGGGGGAGCAGGAGGAGGACACTGAGGGGAACCAGGAGGATGACACTGAGGGGAACCAGGAGGATGACACTGAGGGGGACCAGGAGGATGACACTGAAGGGGACCAGGAGGATGACACTGAAGGGGACCAGGAGGATGACACTGAAGGGGACCAGGAGGAGGACACTGAGAAGGACCAGGAGGAGGACACTGAGGGTTCCAAGAGGAGGGCACTGGGGGGGGGTTCAAGAGGAGGACATTAAGGGGGACTGGAGGAGGAAACCCAAGGGAAACAGGAGGAGGACAGAATAATTGGGGGAAGAACATCTATAAAAAGCCCTTGGACCATGGACACACCAGGGTTAGTATATTTTTTTCTTCCCCTGGTTCTTGTCCTCTAAACCTAGGTGCGTCTCATAGTCCAGATCCTCTTATAGTCCGAAAAATACACAGATAGGTTCACATAGAGAAACATTTATCTTATATTAGCTTTAGATATATTGCTTGATCTGGTAGAATAGTCCAAGGCATTGTATTTTGATAACTCCTCCATGTGGCGGACACAGGCGCACCTGCGTTGTGTTCTGGCCAGCTAGTCCGCTAACAGAAGACATTATCTTACTGCTTCCATTGTACTGTCTGTTTCTATTGGACATACAACACTTCTGCCTTTTTCCCCCCATTTGAGTTTATCTGTGCTAAAATATTTTCCAAATATTATCTTGGAAGTGCTCTCCACCACTCCCGTCTCGAATTCCCTGGCCTCGCTCACAGGACATACACGAAAACAAGCATTGAAGGCTTTTTTTTCCTCTTTTATCATCGTAAAGCCAAATGTAACATTGGCTTCCTCTCCGTAGTCTGGATCCAGAAACCAACGACTGGGAACGCTCGGCTTTTTACTGCACTCTGCACCTGCGGAGGCAGCGCCATATGGGTGAGTACTTCTCCCCGACAGAAAGGGGGCTGGATTTCTGGGGGCTGCATCTGGAATCTCAGGATCCGCTTCACTGTGCAGCAAGGAAAGGCAAGATAATGTTCTTACTGGGAAAATCATTATCTGTTGCTTGGGGACTTGACTGTGTTCAGACATGAGAACATTTCTAATGCGTCTCCTGGAAGATAAATTGAACTCGTGATTGGTCTTTCTCATGATTCACTGGGGCTTCATGTTCTTGGGCCAAAGAGATTTACGCCTTCCAAGCAATTCTTGCTTTTCTTTTTTTTTTTTTTAGCTTTGTTTGGCAGGTCCTCTTAAACTACATGTGTTACTTAGTAGTGAGCGCTAAAAGGCGACGCAGGGAATTTGGGTATTTGTAGTTGGCTGGTAATTAGGCACTGCCATAGACACAATGATGTTATATTGGTTCCCCGTGTATAATCAGGGTGCTGGAGTTTGTCTATTTTATATAGCCGAACCCTGGCTAACATTCATTGTAGGAGCCAGTGGCGCATGTACAACCTGTGTTTCCGCAAAAACAGTGTCCTATTATTTTTGCACCAACGATGTGCTGGGGCTTATTTTCAGGGGATGTCTTATATTTCTATGAACACTCAGGTTCCTGTGCAGTGTGTCCTCCTGCCTTTTCCACTGTGCCTCCCCTTCCTCTGCTGGATTCATCTCTTGTGTGCCCCCTTGTCCCTTTAGTGTCCTCCTGGTGTACCCCTCTGCACTTGTGACCACCTCTATCCCCTGTCCTCCTTTATCCTGTGTCCCCATTGGCCTTCGCTGTCCCCCATGTCATCCTGGTGTCCTTTGATGTCCCTTTGAATCCTCTTCTTACCCCCAGCTCTATGCCGCACTGTCACCCATGTCCTCAAATGTCTCCATCCTCTTCTTACCCCCAGCTCCATGCCGCTGTGTCCCAGAGCTTCAGCCTATGGGGACTACTTGCTGAGTAGCTGCGAATGCAGTGATTGGCCCAGTGACAGAGCCATGATCCCACCTGCAAGACCAGGGGCTCCAGTAATAACGCAGGCTGCCATACTTTTTCCGCTTACTAGGGTTTACTTTGCGGGGTAGGGCTTATATTTCGAGCATGTTTGAAATTCCTGCTAGGGCTTACTTTTGGGGGCTGTCTTATAGTGGACCTGAACTCTTGCACTGGACAGAAGGAAAACATATAGAAATGCACCCTGTATGTACTTAGAGAGTTGAGCCTGTCTATTCCCCCCTTAATCTGTGACTAAGCACAATTTGTAATTTGATCCCTTAGTTGTGTCACCTGAATGCCACGGCAGAGAGCTCATTTGTAAAAATAGGATGTTAACAAGAAGCCTGCTTCCATGAAAGCAGGAATTAGACAAATGCAGATACATTGCAGGATTTGTATCAGCTGTAAAGTTTATTATTCTGTATCTTTTAGAGCAGAGAGGAAGTTCTGAGTTCAGATCCACTTTATCTACAACTGTGCCTTTAATTGTTCTAGCATTCCCCCCCCCCCTTTTATGAACAGACTCTCTTGGTTTCCTCTCTGTTTGTGTTGCCTTTGTTGATTCACCTTGATAAGGCTCCTGTGTTCTGTACAGTTCTTGTGGGAAATGTTATGTGTCTCTGGACTGAGTGATTTTCTCATGTCACCTTTTGTTTAACTACTGATAAAAATAATACTTTTTACATGACACCCGTTGTCTGAGTTCGTTCAATCGATGTGGCATTTTCTAAACCTGTCGTAATGAAAAACTGAATGAGCCAACATTCCTACCCCACAGACTTGGAATGTACCTGAGGATAGGTTTAGGTAGGCCCTATTGCCCTCACATCCTGCAGTATATCTTTGCAGGGCCACAGGGCGCCAGAGTTATCCATTAGTGTGGCATAATAAGGTACTGTCTGTGTACGGCTTGGCACATGAGAGCGAGGGCTGGCTGTTGTACTGTTCTCTGAAGTGGCTATGACCTGCATGTTATTACTGCTTAACTTCCTAGAGAGCCATTTCAGCGTCTTTTTGAAAAGGGCGCCTGGAAAAAATGGGTGCCTGGTGTAGCCCATATATTCTAAATTCGGCTACAAAAAGGGCGCCTGGTTTAGCCCATATATTCCAAATTCGGCTACAAAAAGGGCGCGTGGTGTAGCCCATATATTCCAAATTCGGCTACAAAAAGGGCGCCTTGTGTAGCCCATATATTCCAAATTCGGCTACAAAAAGGGAACCTGGATTAGCCCATATGCCAACTTCGGCTACAAAGGGCACCTGGTGTAGCCCATATATGGCAAATGCGGCTACAAAAAGGGCGCTTGGTGTAGCCCATATATGTCAAATTCGGCTGCAAAAAGGACGCTTGGTGTAGCCCATATATGTCAAATTGTGCTACAAAGGGTGCCTGGTATAGCACATATATGCCAAATTCGGCTACAAAGGGCGCCTGGTGTAGCCGAAACAGCTAGTTTTAGTTTATAAAAAGGATGCTGCTATAGGCAAAATTTGTTGGGCTATAAAAGGGCTCTAGATATAGCTGAGAAAGGTGATTACTATGACCTAACTTATCCCTACTCTAAATTCGGCTATAAAAAGGGCGCCCCTAAGACCCTCCCAGGTGGTGCCTAACCCTAAGACCCCCAGGTGGTGCCTAACCCTAAGACCCCCAGGTGGTTCCTAACCCTAAGACCCCCAGGTGGTTCCTAACCCTAAGACCCCCAGGTGGTGCCTAACCCTAAGACCCCCCCCTGGTGGGGCCTAACCCTAACCCCCCCTGGTGGGGCCTAACCCTAACCCCCCCTGGTGGGGCCTAACCCTAACCCCCCCTGGTGGTGCCTGACCCTAAGACCCTCCCCGGTGGGGCCTAACCCTAACCCCCCCTGGTGGTGTCTGACCCTAACCCCCCTAGTGGTGCCTAACACTAAGACCCTCCCCCCCCCTGCTTGTGATACCTAATCCTAACCCCCCCTTTACCCCCGAATCAAAAATCTCAGCTATAAAAGGGCACCTTTTTGTAGCAGAAGCAAAAACCTTGTAGCCAAAAATCTTGTAGCTGAATAAAAAATATGGGCTACAGTAGGGCGCACTTTTGTTGCCGAAAACCTTATAGCCGAAAAAATATGGGCTACAGAAGGGCACCCTTTTGTAGCCAAAAGATTTGTAGCCGAATAAAAAACATGGGCTACAAAGGGGCACCCTTTTGTAGCCCGAAAACCTTGTAGCCAAAGAAATATGGGCTACAAAGGGGCGCCCGCTTGTAGCCTATATCAAAACTCGGGCGCCCTTTTCACCCCCTTGTAGCCGATATTTGCAGAAATAACATTGATGTCTATGGAGGCGCCCTTTTCATACAGGCAGCTCAGGCACCCTTTTCAACGGATCCCGCCATTTAATCTCCCTGTAGGATATTGCTCTTCCATGTATGCCCTGCTTGCAACTATATTGCTTTTAAAGGGAACCTAAACTGAGAGGGATATGGATTTTTCCTTTTAAACAAAACCAGTTGCCTAGCAGTCCTGCTGATCTCTTTAGCTGCAATAGTGGCTGAATCACAACCCTGAAACAAGCATGCAGCTAATCCAGTCTGACTTCAGTCAGAGCACCTGATCTGCATGCTTGTTGAGGGGCTGTGGCTGAAAGTATTAGAGACACAGGACCAGCAGGGGAGTCAGGCAACTGGTATTATTTTAAAAAGAAAAATCCATATCCTTCTCAGTTTAGGTTCCCTTTATTATTATTATTTATTGTATTTATAAAGCGCCAACATATTACGCAGCGCTGCACAATAGATAAATGGGTTAACATACAAGGTAGGACATACAGGAAGCTCACAACAAAACAAGATCATGCAAATGATTTGATAATACAGTGTCATAGGTCAAAATAGAGACTGTTCTAGTCCACAAAAGGGGCGATTGTCAGTAAAATTGCATAAACAAGCTGGAAACACTAATGGTGGCCACACACGATACAATAAAATGATCCGATTTTACAGTAATTCGATAAAAACGATCATATCTCTCGAAAAAATCGAAAGCTTTTTTTTTTCATTCGACTGAAAAATCCGATCGGATTTCCCGTTTTTTTTCAATTTAAATCGATCCGGAATGCCAGATATTTCTCTTCAATTTCTACTAAAGATTGTATGGTGTGTGTTGGATTGTTAATTTATTAATATACACACCCAAGCAATTTTCTCTGAGTTTCCAATCATTTTCATCATAATTGAGGAAAAAATTGAACATAGGTGTGTGGTACATTGGTCATATTTTTGAAATGTTACAATCAGTCAGAAAAATTGATTGCAATTCTTAAATTGAACAGATATTTTAAAAATTGTATGGTGTGTGGCCACCTTTAGGGAGAGGGCCCTGCCAGAGGCTTACAATCTAAAGGGTGGGGGTGGAGGCAATAGGTGTATCTGGTGAGAGGGTGTCTAACAGAACATATTATGGTGCTGGTGTAGGGGGGTATGCAAGCATAAAAGGGTGAGTCTTGAGAGCTTGCACTTATCAGTACAGCCGCCCAGCACAGTGATCTGCAAACTTGGCCCTCCAGCTGTTAGGGAACTACAAGTCCCACAATGCATTGCAGGAGTCTTGATAGTCACAGTCATGATTCATAAAGGAAAATGCATTGTGGGACTTGTAGTTCCTTAACAGCTGGAGAGCCAAGTTTGCAGATCACTGACACAGCACATAACACCTTCTCAGCTTGCCCTGCACATAACCTTTTCAGCCTACTCAAACACTCATTGCATAGCAAAGCACCCATCCAATAACACCTTCTCAGCCTGGACAAGCACCCAGCACATAACACCTTCTCAGCCTGGACAAGTACCCAGCACATAACACCTTCTCAGCCTGGACAAGTATCCAGTACATAACACCTTCTCAGCCTGGACAAGCACCCAGCACATAACACCTTCTCAGCCCGGATAAGCACCCAGCACATAACACCTTCTCAGCCCGGATAAGCACCCTGCACATAACACCTTCTCAGCCAGGACAAGCACCCAGCACATAACACCTTCTCAGCCAGGACAAGCACCCAGCACATAACACCTCAGCCAGGACAAGCACCCAGCACATAACACCTTCTCAGCCTGAACAAGCACCCAGCACATAACACCTTCTGAGCCTGAACAAGCACCCAGCACATAACACCTTCCCAGCCTGGACAAGCACCCAGCACATAACACCTTCTCAGCCTGGACAAGCACCCAGCACATAACACCTTCTCCGCCTGGATAAGCACCCAGCACATAACACCTTCTCAGCCTGGACAAGCACCCAGCACATAACACCACAGCCTGGACAAGCACCCAGCACATAACACCTTCCCAGCCTGGACAAGCACCCAGCACATAACACCTCAGCCTGGACAAGCACCCAGCACATAACACCTTCTCAGCCTGAACAAGCACCCAGCACATAACACCTTCTCAGCCTGAACAAGCACCCAGCACATAACACCTTCCCAGCCTGGACAAGCACCCAGCACATAACACCTTCTCAGCCTGGATAAGCACCCAGCACATAACACCTTCTCAGCCTGGACAAGCACCCAGCACATAACACCTTCTCAGCCTGGACAAGCACCCAGCACATACCACCTTCTCAGCCTGGACAAGCACCCAGCACATAACACCTTCTCAGCCTGGACAAGCACCCAGCACATACCACCTTCCCAGCCTGGACAAGCACCCAGCACATAACACCTTCTCAGCCTGGACAAGCACCCAGCACATAACACCTTCTCAGCCTGGACAAGCACCCAGCACATAACACCTTCTCAGCCTGGACAAGCACCCAGCACATAACACCTTCTCAGCCTGGACAAGCACCCAGCACATACCACCTTCTCAGCCTGGACAAGCACCCAGCACATAACACCTTCTCAGCCTGGTCAAGCACCCAGCACATAACACCTTCTCAGCCTGGATAAGCACCCAGCACATAACACCTTCTCAGCCTGGACAAGCACCCAGCACATAACACCTTCTCAGCCTGGACAAGCACCCAGCACATAACACCTTCTCAGCCTGGACAAGCACCCAGCACATAACACCTTCCCAGCCTGGACAAGCACCCAGCACATAACACCTTCTCAGCCTGGACAAGTATCCAGTACATAACACCTTCTCAGCCTGGACAAGCACCCAGCACATAACACCTTCTCAGGCTGGACAAGCACCCAGCACATAACACCTCAGCCAGGACAAGCACCCAGCACATAACACCTTCTCAGCCTGGACAAGCACCCAGCACATAACACCACAGCCAGGACAAGCACCCAGCACATAACACCTCAGCCAGGACAAGCACCCAGCACATAACACCTTCTCAGGCTGGACAAGCACCCAGCACATAACACCTCAGCCAGGACAAGCACCCAGCACATAACACCTTCTCAGCCTGGACAAGCACCCAGCACATAACACCACAGCCAGGACAAGCACCCAGCACATAACACCTCAGCCAGGACAAGCACCCAGCACATAACACCTTCTCAGCCTGGACAAGCACCCAGCACATAACACCTTCCCAGCCTGGACAAGCACCCAGCACATAACACCTTCTTAGCCTGGACAAGTATCCAGTACATAACACCTTCTCAGCCTGGACAAGCACCCAGCACATAACACCTTCCCAGCCTGGACAAGCACCCAGCACATAACACCTTCTCAGCCTGGACAAGCACCCAGCACATAACACCACAGCCAGGACAAGCACCCAGCACATAATACCTCAGCCAGGACAAGCACCCAGCACATAACACCTTCTCAGCCTGGACCATCACCCAGCTCATAACACCTTCTCAGCATGGAAGAGAATCCTGCACATAACACCTTCTCAGCCTGGACAAGCACCCAGCACATAACACCTTCTCAGCCTGGACAAGCACCCAGCACATAACACCTTCTCAGCCTGGACAAGCACCCAGCACATAACACCTTCTCAGCCTGGACAAGCACCCAACACAAAACACCTTCTCAGCCTGGACAAGCACCCAACACAAAACACCTTCCCAGCCTGGACAAGCACCCAGCACATAACACATTCTCAGCCTGGACAAGCACCCAGCACATAGCATCTTCTCAGCCTGGACAAGTACCCAGCACATAACACCTTTTCAGCCTGAATAAGCACCCAGCACAGAACACCTTCTCAGTCTGGACAAGCACCCAGCACATAACACCTTCTCAGCCTGGACCATCACCCAGCTCATAACACCTCCCATACACAGTGGTCTTTTGCTTACTGTAGGGTGGGCAAGTCCACCATTGCCACCCATGTTTTAATTGGTTTTAATTGGAATTATTTTACTCTATTGGCGCCTCTGGTTCTTTTACATTACGCAATATCCACCTGGTGGATGGGTGTGGACACCCTTGTCTTCTACACAGAGAGCGACTTTTTAGCCTGAGCCGGGACAGGTCTAATTTTCCAGTCTGCAATACAAGTGGTTGCCTAAACCCGGCAACCCATACTTGTGAGTATAATTTACCTTATTTTCCTTTCACGTCAGTCCAATCAACAATAATACACTATTGGGGGCTCTCGATTGTTCTTTCTTCTTTTTTCCAGATATCAGTATTTATTCACTACAGGTTTTGCCTGCACCTTATAATCAGTATTTGTCCTTCTCTCACTGCTGGTATTTAAAAAAAAAAAAAAAGAAAGATAAAAATGCATGTATACCAGTATTCCAAAGCAAATTTTTCATTCAGTTGCTTGAATGTTCCAAGCTCCTGTCTCCTGCCCATAGATATTCAAGGCCCTGTGAGTGAGGCCTAAGCGTACAGACACCTGACATGACAGGTCCACTTTGAGCTTTGTTCTCTGCAGGATATCTGTATTATCAGTCTCCTCATTAACCCTGGAACACATTTTGTGAGCTCTGATAGGCATAATTTCCTGCAGCTATCTGTTTTTTTCCCTCCACAACACCCGATACTTCCTGTTCTGTCCATTGTTGTGTGTGAGATGTGTGTGACACGGAGGTCACTGCTGCCTGTAGCATTATAAGTTACCTCAGCTTTCCCACAGCTTCTCCTTCTCACCTCTGCACCGCACATGCCTTCCTGTCATCTATTCTACTATTTTTACATGATGTCAGAGTCGCTTATATTTCACAGCTTTGTTATCATCTAGACAGGCAGACGTGGCAAGGAGTCAGTAGCAGTTCTTAGAGCACACTTGAACTGAACACATCCCCAAAAAAATAAACACAAGACCTGAATACTTACCCCCTGCAGATTCTATTCACCATCTTCCTATGTCTCTCCATTGTCCTGTTCTCTCCGAAACTGGTGCCTCTACTATAAAAACTGCTTTGACCAGTGGACGTTTTTCTGTGTCGCTGCTTCTTCTGTGCCCAAATTCCCGCTCCTGCAATTGCCTGCCACCTTTCCACTGATGGGCTCTTCTTCTTCGCGGCCACGCTCCCCACCGTGCACAAGCGTGGCCACACTGTGCAGGTGCCCGTGCAATTCACGCATGTGCAGAAGCACTGTGCCGCTCATCCACAGAGGAAGAAGCCAGGCACGAGCGTGGCCACGCTGCACAGGCGCCCGTGCAATTCACGCATGTGCAGAAGCACTGTGCCGCTCATCCACAGAGGAGGAAGCCGTGCACGAGCGTGGCCACGCTGCACAGGCGCCCGTGCAATTCACACATGTGCAGAAGCGCTGTGCCACTCATCCACAGAGGAAGAAGCCGTGCACGAGCGTGGCCACGCTGCACAGGCGCCCGTGCAATTCACGCATGTGCAGAAGCGCTGTGCCACTCATCCACAGAGGAGGAAGCCGTGCACGAGCGTGGCCACGATGCACAGGTGCCCGTGCAATTCACGCATGTGCAGAAGCACTGTGCCGCTCATCCACAGAGGGAGAAGCCGTGCACGAGTGTGGCCACACTGCACAGGCGCCTGTGCAATTCACGCATGTGCAGAAGCGCTGTGCCACTCATCCACAGAGGAAGAAGCCGTGCACGAGTGTGGTCACACTGCACAGGCGCCCGTGCAATTCACGTGCAGAAGCGCTGTGCCACTCATCCACAGAGGAAGAAGCCGTGCACGAGTGTGGCCACACTGCACAGCCTCTCGTGCAATTCACACATGTGCAGAAGCACTGTGCCACTCATCCACAGAGGAGGAAGCCGTGCACGAGCGTGGCCACGCTGCACAGGCGCCCGTGCAATTCACACATGTGCAGAAGCACTGTGCCGCTCATCCACAGAGGAAGAAGCCGTGCACGAGCGTGGGCACACTGCACAGACGCCCGTGCAATTCACGCATGTGCAGAAGCACTGTGCCGCTCATCCACAGAGGAGGAAGCCGTGCACGAGCGTGGCCATGCTGCACAGGCGCCCGTGCAATTCACACATGTGCAGAAGCGCTGTGCCACTCATCCACAGAGGAAGAAGCCGTGCACGAGCGTGGCCACACTTCACAGGCGCCCGTGCAATTCACGCATGTGCAGAAGCACTGTGCCACTCATCCACAGAGGAAGAAGCCGTGCACGAGTGTGGCCACACTGCACAGCCTCTCGTGCAATTCACACATGTGCAGAAGCACTGTGCCACTCATCCACAGAGGAGGAAGCCGTGCACGAGCGTGGCCACGCTGCACAGGCGCCCGTGCAATTCACACATGTGCAGAAGCACTGTGCCGCTCATCCACAGAGGAAGAAGCCGTGCACGAGCGTGGCCACACTGCACAGACGCCCGTGCAATTCACGCATGTGCAGAAGCACTGTGCCGCTCATCCACAGAGGAGGAAGCCGTGCACGAGCGTGGCCACGCTGCACAGGCGCCCGTGCAATTCACACATGTGCAGAAGCGCTGTGCCACTCATCCACAGAGGAAGAAGCCGTGCACGAGCGTGGCCACGCTGCACAGGCGCCCGTGCAATTCACGCATGTGCAGAAGCGCTGTGCCACTCATCCACAGAGGAGGAAGCCGTGCACGAGCGTGGCCACGATGCACAGGTGCCCGTGCAATTCACGCATGTGCAGAAGCGCTGTGCCGCTCATCCACAGAGGAGGAAGCCATGCACGAGCGTGGTCGCACTACACAGGCGCCCGTGCAATGTGTTGCTACCATCCAGTGCAAATCGCAAATCAGAATTACGATTTGCAGTGTAAAAAAAAAAGGCAGAGGAAAGATTTTGATAAGGGGCAAACACAGACTAAATCGTTTATAAATCAATATTGTAAAAAAAAAAGAAGCAATTTTACTTATTACGTCATTTTCACTTCCGTACCTTTTTAAAGTGAAATTGAAACTCAGCATTTTCTCTTTGTTCTAAAAGATTATTGACAACATAAAATCTACTACCACGAAAATAACAATTGTAGCAGAGCAGCATTCAGTTCACCACAGCACTTTGTTCTTCTGCGGAAAGCTCCTTGCTTCAGTGGAAAGCTTCCGACCGCATCTGTAGAGGCGATAACATTATATTTTGTTTACATTCCTTTGTCAGATACATTTAGTAAACATCAGCAAAGTGCTGAAACTGAGCTCTCTCTGCTTCTAGTATGTGTGCAGCTGAAAAGTGATCACTAGAGAGATTTTAATAAATAAATACAGCAGCTATGCAATAAAATGCAATGGCAGATTTCAGAACAGGTAAACTGAAAACAGAAAACAGAAAAATATCACTTGTGCCCAAAAGCAAATATGATAACTGTATGGGTAATAAAAAAAAAAAAAAAAAGGAAAACACATTTTTAGTGACTGTTATGTCAGAGTTTTATCCCACTTTAAATTAAAGGACCACTGTCGCGAAAAAAGTAGGCAGTTAAAATCTGACAGAACTGACAGGTTTTGGGCCAGCCCATCTCCTCATGGGGGATTCTCAGATTTTTCTTTGTTTTCAAAAGCATTTCCTGAATGGCAGTTGCAAAGTCTAACTGACAAAAAAGTCTGCAAGTGAGTAGGGAGGCTGGCTGGTATATTACTATTTTGGCAGTTAAACCGCTGTTCAGAAAATGCTGTTAAAAACAAAGAAAATCCTGAAAATCCCCCATGAGGAGATGGACTGGCCCAAAACCTGTCGGTTCTGTCAGAGTTTAACTGCCTACTTTTTTTGCGATAGAGGTCCTTTAAAGGGAACCTTACCTGAGAGTAATATGGATGTTTCCTTTTAAACAATACCAGTTGCCTGGCAGTCCTGGTGATCTCTTTGGCTGCAGTAGTGGCTGAATCACAGACCTGAAACAAGCATGCAGCTAATCCAGTGTGACTTCAGTCAGAGCACCTGATCTGCATGCTTGTTCAGGGGCTGTGGCTGAAAGTATTAGAGACACAGGATCAGCAGGAGAGTCAGGCAACTGGTATTATTTTAAAAGGCAAAATCCATCTCCTTCTCAGTTTAGGTTCCCTTTAAACATATCTTGTGTGACTAAAGGAAAGCGGATGGAGGGGTTGGCCTGATACAATGTATAGGGGGTTTCAGTACATCGTTCTGTAGTGAATGTGTCCCTCTGCCCAGATATGATGCCATGAGCTGCAGCTGGCTCGCTGTGGTCAGGTATGGGAAGGTAAGATCTATGAGAGAGGAGCGGTAAATGGCTGTGTAACCCTAGCCTAGAAGTGTTTATCTCCTGCCTGACTGATCTGGGACACCATGAAAAGCTGTGCAGTGACACCAGCAGCAGATGGGCTTTCAGCTCCCCGAGTCCCTGTCAATTGTCTGCTTTCTTCTCACAGCTCTGGAGCTGCCCTGTGCTGGAAATAGAGACTGCAATCTCCGCAGGGCTCACATTCATCCTGACAGAGACTAGAAAAGAATGCCTGGGAGCGCAGGGGGGTCCGGTTACACTCCGTCCGCACACTGCCACACTGTCACAGTGTCTCTCGCCTCATGTGAGCGTTCACATAAACTGATCAGACGTTACCATCACATGTCACAGTGCTGTACACCACAGCTGCCAGAGGCCGCTAACTGACATGTAATCGGGTGCACCGGGGCCTACTGGAACCCGCAGTCTGTGCAGACAAGACACAAGACAGATAACATTTATATTGCTGCTTTTCTCCTGGCGGACTCAAAGTGCTGCAGCCACTAGGGTGCGCTCAGTAGGCATTAGCAGTGTTTGTGAGTCTTGCCTAAGGACTCCTTACTGAACAGGAAGAGCCAAGATTCAAACCCAGGTTACCTGTGTCAGAGGCAGAGCCTCTAACCAGTAGAGATGGGCTGAACGGTTCGCCGGCGAACGGTTCCAGGCGAACTTCGGGTGGTTCGCGTTCGCCTGCGAAAGCGAACTTTCCCGGAAGTTCGATTTGCCCCATAATGCTCTATTGAGCAGAACTTTGACCCTCTACATCACAGTCAGCAGGCACCTTGTTGCCAATCAGACTGCACTCACTCCTAGAGCCCCACCCCCCTTATAAAAGGCAAGGTCCTTGTGCCGTTTTACTCACTAGTCTGCTTACACTAATTAGTTAAGGGACAGCTGCTGACAGACTCTGCTAGGGAGAGTTTAGTTAGGCTCTTATAGGCTTATTCCTAGCTAATTGTTGTTCCTTATATTACTCCCCTCCCTCCCTCCTTCCTCCCTCCCTCCTTCCTCCCTCCCTCCCTCCCTCACTCTCTCCCTCCTCCCTCACTCTCTCCTCCTGGAGGTAGGAGGGTCTCATCTTCCAGGGAATAGTAGAATTTGAAAAGCCAGCTTATATACCTTGGCCGGGAATTGAACCCAGGTCTTGGCTGGGAATTGAACCCAGGTCTGAGCGCTTGGTAGATATCTCTCTTAATCGCTATACCACCACCAACACTACATGCTGAAGGCAGCCTAGCATGTACCATTATGATATATCCTAGAGAAAAATGAGCTTGCTTAAAGATTTGTAGGCTTTCAAAAGCCAGCTTACATACCTTGGCCGGGAATTGAACCCAGGTCTGCGTGCATGGTAGATAGCTCTCTTAACCGCTATACCACCACCAACACTACATTCTGAAACCAGCCTAGCATGTACCATTATGATATATCCTAGAGAAAAATGAGCTTCCTTAAAGATTTGCAGGCTTTCAAAAGCCAGCTTACATACCTTGGCCGGGAATTGAACCCAGGTCTGAGTGCATGGTAGATAGCTTTCTTAACCGCTATACCACCACCAACACTACATTCTGAAACCAGCCTAGCATGTACCATTATGATATATCCTAGAGAAAAATGAGCTTGCTTAAAGATTTGTAGGCTTTCAAAAGCCAGCTTACATACCTTGGCCGGGAATTGAACAGAGGTCTGAGTGCGTGGTAGATAGCTCTCTTAACCGCTATACCACCACCAACACTACATTCTGAAACCAGCCTAGCATGTACCATTATGATATATCCTAGAGAAAAATGAGCTTGCTTAAAGATTTGTAGGCTTTCGAAAGCCAGCTTACATACCTTGGCCAGGAATTGAACCCAGGTCTGAGTGCGTGGTAGATAGCTCTCTTAACCGCTATACCACCACCAACACTACATTCTGAAACCAGCCTAGCATGTACCATTATGATATATACAGGATGTGTAGTATGTCAAAAGCCAACTCACATTGGCCAGGAATAGAACCCAGGTGTACCGCTCTGTAGGCTGCTATCCTAACCATTATACCACCAACACTACATGCTGAAACTTCTTGGAGCAACTTACTTCCTCCCTCCAAAAAACACACATACATCCCCATAAAATCATTCAACAGCAACTGCGTGCACAGTCTCTGTGGTACACAGTCTCTGTGTCACAATTGGTTAGCGTGTTTGGCTGTTAACTAAAAGGTTGGTGGTTCAACCCCACCCAGGCATGACCTTGCCCTTTGTGTTCAACAGTTGTCCGAAGAGAACCCCAGATAGCCATGTAGATTCATCTCTCTCTCTCTCTCTCTCTCTCTCTCTCGTAGGGATGGTCACCGCTTTCCGCTGAATTGTATTTTCTGCAATTTTGGGCGGACATTGGTCATTCCATTCCGTTTGGTCGGAACGGAATTGCTTTTTCAATCCGGCAGAATTCCGAAATTGCCTGTGAAATTCTGCTGGTATCCGTTGATGCCATTGAAGTGAATTTTCAGCTTAAAACCATCAAGTCCTAGAGAGAGAGAGAGAGAGAGAGAGAGAGAGAGAGAGCGCTCATTTTTCTCTTGGGTATTTCACAATGGTACATGCTAGGCTGGCTTCAGCATGTAGTGTTGGTGGTGGTATAGCGGTTAAGAGAGCTATCTACCATGCACTCAGACCTGGGTTCAATTCTCGGCCAAGGTATGTGTAAACTGGCTTTTGAAAGCCTACAAGTGTTTAAGCAAGCTCATTTTTCTCTTGGATATATCATACCATTCCGTTTGCTAGGCTGGTTTCAGAATGTAGTGTTGGTGGTGGTATAGCGGTTAACCCCCTTGCCGTTCCAATTACTGCGGCAAGGGGGTAGCACAGCACTTTTTATTTTTTTAAATTTTTTTTAAAATCATGTAGCTAGCCTAGCGCTAGCTACATGATAGCCGCTGAAAAGCGACATCCCCTTATCTACTTCGATCACCGCCGGCGATCTGGGCAAGCAGGAAATCCCGTTGAGAACGGGACGTCGGGACGGCAGAGGGACTCCCGATCCACCCCTCAGCGCTGCCTGGCACTGATTGGCCAGGCTGCGCAAGGGGTCTGGGAAGGGGGGGGGGGGGTGGCGTGACGGGTAGCGGCGAATCGGCGGCGAACGGCGGCAATCGACTTATGCACGCAGCTAGCAAAGTGCTAGCTGCGTGTAATAAAAAAAATGTGTGAAAATCGGCCCAGCGGGGCCTGAGCAATCCCCCTGCGCAGGTTACCCCGAGCTCAGTCCTGACACTCAGCTCGGGATAACCGGCAAGGAGGTTAAGAGAGCTATCTACCATGCACTCAGACCTGGGTTCAATTCCTGGCCAAGGTATGTAAGCAGGCTTTTGAAAGCCTACAAATATTTAAGCAAACTAATTTTTCTCTTGGATATATCATAATGGTACATGCTAGGCTGCCTTCAGCATGTAGTGTTGGTGGTGGTATAGCGGTTAAGAGAGCTATCTACCATGCACTCAGACCTGAGTTCAATTCCTGGCCAAGACCTAGGTTCAATTCCCGGCCAAGGTATAAAATTTGGATTTTGAAATTCTACAATTCTCTGGAAGATGAGGGAGGAGGGAGAGAGGGAGGAGTGAATGAGGGATTCACTGCCTGATGTTGTAAAGCAGTGTAGGCCTGTAATTGAACATTGAATGAGATTTGTGACCTTAAAATAGGGGTTTATGTGAAATGTAGATTTTTGCCTGGGACTTTTGATGTGTATTCAAATCCCTGCACAATCTGGGCCCTGGATACATGAAGGACTTGCTGAAGCTGCACCACACCTCTCACAACCTCAGATCAGCTAGTTCTATAAACTTGGTCACTCCCAGAGTGCACCTAAAAAAATCTGGAGATAGAGCCTTCTGTCATGCTGCCCCTACTCTTTGGAACTCCCTGCCACACCCAGTAAAGACAGCACCATCCCTGGAGCTATTCAAATCCAGACTGAAAAGCCACCTGTTTAGCCTGGCATTTCCGGACTTATAAAATTCTTCCTCTGTACCACGATGGTCGGAGCCATGCTTATGCGCTTTGAGTCCTATGGGAGAAAAGCGCTCTACAAATGTTATTTGTTGTTGTTGTTGTTGTATTTCACTCAATCATGTCTTCCTCCAGGTATTAGAACCCTTGAAACATGTTTTCTATCATTTTTACAGCCGGTAGAAATTTTTCTAAAATTTTAAGTTCGCCTCCCCATTGAAGTCTATTGCGGTTCGCAAATGTTCGCGCGAACCAAACCTTCCGCGGTGGTTCGCGAACCGAAAATCGGAGGTTCGGCCCATCACTACTAACCAGTACACTATCCAACCACAGTTGAATTTTGATACAACCAGGGCTGTAGTGGTCCTTTAAAGTGTACATCAGGCGACATGATGAGATAAACATACGTTTACACAGTACAAAACATATTCATTTCTTGTTTTATTTTTCTGCCTGAAAGAGTTAATTTCGAGGCATGGAAGTGACAGCTTCTGTCTTTATTGGTACCTTGACGAGAATACAGTAAACTTAACCTATAAGAAAATTATAGCCATAAAAGTTTTCCTGGCAGAATACAACTTCTGAGGGCAGATAGAGATAAAATACTTGAACCACAGTATTGACCTTTTTCTAACTCTGAGACACTTAATAGGCTGCCACTGATTGGAGACAGTAAGACATTCAACCTACATTGTAAATAAAACTATGGGATATCTAAAAAACAAAGTCATTTTTAGGAGTAGAAGGATAAATATAATCGTTTATCACATAGTTAGTTGGGTTGAAAAAAGACATATGTCCATCGAGTTCAACCAGTTTATTTTCACCTCGGGTTCACTTTAACCCTCTGGGGACCAGCTGCCTAACCCCCATAAGGACCAGGCCATTTTACATGAGAGAGGGTATGTTTGAGGGGGTCAGGCAGCCGGATCCCCAATATAGATAACTAGGCATGGTGTCCCCTGTATTGCCAGCAGCCTTTACTTGCCTCCCAGGCTCCAGCAATGAGCAGCTCTAGCCACCTCCGCTCTGGCCGGCATCCTCGCTCGCACTGCCGCTAAGTTCTGGGTCGCGGCTTGATGACGTCATCAAGCCAGGACCCAACACTCGAGGCAGAGCGAGCGGGGATGCCGCTGTAATGTCTGATTGCGCTGCCCGGAAGCTCCCTTCCACACTGAGTAGCACGCATGCTCCGTGTGATGCTGCTAGAGGTAAAATACTAAATATCTTCACTTCCACACCTCTTACACTCCCCAAACATTCAGGGTAGGGAGGGGACCCCCTGAACTTCCTCTATACCAAATTGCAGCCCCTGAGCCCCACTGGTTCCCGAGATAGATTACAGAAACCTATCTCGGAAACCAGTGGGGCTCGGGGGCTGCAATTTTGCATAGAGGTCGTTCTGGGGGTTCCCTCCCTACCCTGAAAATTTGGGGAGTGTTATGCTACGTACACACATGCGACAACGATCGTTCGTTATGAACGACGAACGAACTTTTAATTGAAGAAACAACGACCTAAGTAAAGTTAGTTGTAAAAGGTGTGTAACGATCTGATCGTTAAAACGAACGTTAAAACAAATAAAGCAACGATTGCGCTTGCGCATAAAAATGAAAAGTTCCATGGAGAAATAGTGAAATGCACATGTCAAGCCTAGTACGAACGACCGTTTCCAACGATGTACTACTTTTGGAAACGATTGTCGTTGGGAAAAATCCGCCAAGCTAGATCATTCGTTTTGAACGATGTAGCTCGTCCGTCGCTAGACTTCATGGTCGTTGGCTGCTTTTTTTAAACGATCGTCGTTTGAAATGATCGGGGAACGCTTGTTTCAAACGACTATAGTCACATGTGTGTACGCACCTTAGGATGTGTGGAAGCGGAGATATTTAGTATTATACCTCCAGCAGCATAATTCAATAGGAAATGTGGCCGCACAGTCTCCTACTGCGCATGCGGGGCAGCGCAAATTAACAGGCAGTGTAATCGGACACAACACCAGCCAGAGCGGAGAGGAAGGCCGATTGCCGGGGGAACGTTAGAAAGGTGAGTGGATCCTCTTCTTCCCCTTCGACCGCTGCTGCTAACACTGATCACTTTGATCAGCCGTGATCACTTGATCGCAATGGCTCCTGATCACTGAGGGGAGATGTCGGCTGTCATATGACAGCTTAAAGGGGAACTGAAGAGAGAGGTATATGGAGGCTGTCATGTTTATTTCCTTTTAATCAATACCAGTTGCCTGGCAGCCCTGCTGGTCTATTTCTCTGCAGTAGTATCTGATTAAAACCAGAAACAAGCATGCAGCTAGTCTTGTCAGATCAGACTTATAAGTCTGAACCACTGAAACACCTGATCTTCTGCATGCTTGTTCAGGGGCTATGGCTAATAGTATTAGAGGCAGAGGATCAGCAGGGCTGCCAGGCAACTGGTATTGTCTAAAAGGAAATAAACATGACAGCCTCCATATACCTCTCTCTTCAGTTCCTCTTTAATCTCCGCTGTCGGGTGCGCACGATCGTGTCAGGAGTGCTACAAGCAGGTGGCATAAATCCTATGCTGCATCAGAGTTAGGCAGACAGTAGGTGCGGCGTAGGATTTACGCTGTGCGGTCCCCAGAAGGTTAAGCATGCACGAACGCACCTGTAGGCGGCAGCTGAGTGGGCGTGGCACAGTTGTAATCTGTGGCTTAGTGCTGTGCAAGATTCTTTTGAGAATCAGAGGGTTTCCTGCTAAATAATAATATGCAGTTCCGTACACCGCTATTTGCAATGCGCTGTGAGTTCTTATCTCATGGTCAGCATGCTCCTCTGTGGGATTGGAGCCAGCCCTCACTCCCCACATGCATCACTGAGCCTTGGATGGCCGCGGCCTTGTCACCACTTGTTGTCCTTCCTTGAAGCAGCTTCAGGGTCATAAATCCAACTTGCACGCAGCTGTATTGGGCTATGTGACTTCGCTAAGAGTAATTCTGTATTTTTTCTGCTTTTACAAGCAGCAGCTAAGTGATGACATTGCCGGTTATAAAATAGTTATCTGTCACTTAGCTCTTGTGATCTCGTAGCACCTGCAGTAAAATTGGCTTTGATGTATATATTTCAAAAAGAGCAAATATTCGGCACATACATATCTTTGCAGTGAGGCGCACGATGTTTGTTATAGCAACCATGGTAACAGGAGAGGACTAAATGTAAATGTTACGAGAGTCAGCTGTGAGCTGCAAAATATTACCCTCTGCTCTATTTTAAACAGAAAGGTCCCATACTGTAATGTGGTCATGTACTATGCAGCGAAGGCCCGATACAGGCAAATAGTCAACTGGAAAATATGGATTGTTTTATTACTTAAAGTGGGATAAAACTCTGACATACCATTCTCAGTGAATCACTGTAGCAGAATACTTGATCTTGGTAAATCTCTGTAGTAGAGCACTAAATCTCAGTGATCCCGAGGTTAAAGGGGAACTGAAGTGAGAGGTATACGGAGGCTGCCATATTTATTTCCTTTTAATCAATACCAGTTGCCTGGCAGCCCTGCTGGTCTATTTCTCTGCAGTAGTAGATGTGGGATCGCACACCACCAGCGAGGTGCTGGAACCAGTAGAAGTACAATCTGAAAATCCAAGAAGGTCCGCACACTCCAGGAATCAAATTCCAGGCTTTTAATCAGCCCATGTGACACAATTCCATTCCATTACACCAACAAATCGTTTCGGGGCACCGTGGGGTCCCCTTTGTCAAGGCAATACAGACAGAACGGGCCCCGAAACGATTCGTTGGTGTAATGGAATGGAATTGTGTCACATGGGCTGAATAAAAGTCTGGAATTTGATTCCTGGAGTGTGCGGACCTTCTTGGATTTTCAGATTATTTCTCTGCAGTGGTATCTGAATAACACCAGAAACAAGCATGCAGCTAGTCTTGTCAGATCTGACTTTAAAGTCTGAAACACCTGATCTGCTGCATGCTTGTTCAGAGGCTATGGCTAATAGTATTAGAGGCAGAGGATCAGCAGGGCTGCCAGGCAACTGGTATTGCTTAAAAGGAGAGAAACATGGCAGCCTCCGTATACCTCTCTCTTCAGTTCCCCTTTAAAATAAACTGATGAGATTAACAATTATGTTTATTCTTCTACTCCTAGTATTTGTAGGTAGTGGAGCACTCCTCAATAACAGATGATTAGATGTGCCAAAATTCTCCTACTCCTAAAAATTACTTGATTAAAGGGAACTAACCACCTTTTCCCCCTGGAATTTCTCCTAATTTCTAATAGCTATAGGAGCTGCCATGTTTCCCCCTCCACTTTAGCTGTCCTTATTTACAGAAGTCACAGATGCTATCTTCACACCTTCCCTCTGGATGAACTTTCATGCTGGGTTCACATGACACCTTTTCCCGCACGATTTTCCACCCAATCGTTTTCTCCGCTCAATTCTGCGCTTAATACTCTTATCTTCTGCTCGTTTTTCTTATCTTTTTCCATTCACTTGTTCAGAATCTTTAACTTCGTTCTCAAACCCCCTCCTCCTTCATCTTGCTTATCAGCTGAAAAATTTGCAACATACTTCACTGGTAAAATTGACAAAATCCGAAATGAATTCTCCACGCAGCCCTCAAATCCCACCTCCACACCTCTCATTGACTGCTCTCTAAGGCCCCGTTCACACTTGCGGTTTTGCAAAAACCGCACCGGATGTCCGGACCGCACCGGAGCCGGATCGGACCTGAACCGTACGGTTCCTGTCCGGATCCGGTCCGGTTGCATACGGTTTCCGTGCGGTATGAACACGGTTGCGGTCCGGATCCGGATTCTTAAAGAGATAACAACCTGTATAAATACCTGGGGTTCTGGGAGGTCAGCAGAAGCTCTGGGGTCATTGTTGGAGACAGCTGGACGTGTGGAGACCATCCTTGGATACAGAGACAGCAGTTGGGACCATGGATCCAGTCATTTTTTACGCTTATTACCTGGGAATTCTCTCCTTCCTGTTGTTTACCTACTACTATGTGGGGAGAAGGCGTGCTCCTCGCAGGAGATGGTGGGTGCACCCTCTACTAGCCAGGAGGCAGAGGAAGGGAGAGTTCCAGGCCCTCTACCGGGACCTCAGACGACACCCACAGAAGTTCTACAGCTACACTCGGATGTCTATTCCCCTGTAAGTATATAGGCCTAAATACACCAACCCCCACCATTCCTAAACACCCCACCCTCACCCCCACAACACCTCATCCCTGTATACCTAGCTAAACACACCACCCTGACCCCCACACCCCTGTATACCTAGCTATACACTACACCCCCACCCTCCACAACACTCCCAAACCTCTGTAAACACACCTCCCCCATCCTCCACCCAACACCTTGTCCCACAACATACTTTACAGCTTCTTCCTTTACATCTCCTGACAGGTTTGATACCCTTTTGGAGATGGTGAAGGATGACCTTAGGAAGAAGAATACCACGTTCAGGAGAGCAGTCACACCACAAGAACAACTACTCATCACACTGAGGTATGTAAAAACAAATTTTTTTATTGCAAAAACAACCACTTTCCAACATGGAAACATTCTTCCAACATGGAAGACAAAAAAATAACATATCTATGGTATAGCCCGGTCAGTTTTAAGGAACACCAACCACCAACTTTGTGCTGGAAGAGTTGTAGGGCATAGCTGCCCAAGTGTCTTTCGGGGACACCAGGCCCTAAAATTGAAGTGCTTCAAAAACCTAACCACTGGCACATGACCCTCTGAGCCATGGATGAAGGACACAGGTCAGTGAAAAGGCTAGGCCTCTCACCGACCAGTCAAGGTGTCCTTCATCCATGGCTCCAAGGGTCTTGTGCAAGTGGTTAGGAACAAGAACAAAGTGAGGAGCAAGAGGAACCGATGGCAGAGGTGCATGACTACAGGTGCAGTGCAACAGGCACAAGGTTGTGACCCAGGTAGTGTCTTTCGGGGACACCAGGCCCTAAAATCGAAGTGCTTCAAAAACCTAACCACTGGCACATGACCCTCTGAGCCATGGATGAAGGACACAGGGCAGTGAAAAGGCTAGGCCTCTCACCGACCAGTCAAGGTGTCCTTCATCCATGGCTCCAAGGGTCTTGTGCAAGTGGTTAGGAACAAGAACAAAGTGAGGAGCAAGAGGAACCGATGGCAGAGGTGCATGACTACAGGTGCAGTGCAACAGGCACAAGGTTGTGACCCAGGTAGTGTCTTTCGGGGACACCAGGCCCTAAAATTGAAGTGCTTCAAAAACCTAACCACTGGCACATGACCCTCTGAGCCATGGATGAAGGACACAGGGCAGTGAAAAGGCTAGGCCTCTCACCGACCAGTCAAGGTGTCCTTCATCCATGGCTCCAAGGGTCTTGTGCAAGTGGTTAGGAACAAGAACAAAGTGAGGAGCAAGAGGAACCGATGGCAGAGGTGCATGACTACAGGTGCAGTGCAACAGGCACAAGGTTGTGACCCAGGTAGTGTCTTTCGGGGACACCAGGCCCTAAAATTGAAGTGCTTCAAAAACCTAACCACTGGCACATGACCCTCTGAGCCATGGATGAAGGACACAGGGCAGTGAAAAGGCTAGGCCTCTCACCGACCAGTCAAGGTGTCCTTCATCCATGGCTCCAAGGGTCTTGTGCAAGTGATTAGGATCAACAAAGTAAGGAACAAGAGGAATCAAAGGCACAGGTGCAGGACTACAGGTGCAGTGCAACAGGCACAAGGTTGTGACCCAGGTAGTGTCTTTCGGGGACACCAGGCCCTAAATTATTTGTGCTTCTAAAACCTAACGACTGGCACAGGACCCTCTGAGCCATGGATGAAGGACACAGGTCAGTGAAAAGGCTAGGCCTCTCACCGACCAGTGAAGGTGTCCTTCACCCATGGCTCCAAGGGTCTTGTGCAAGTGATTAGGATCAACAAAGTAAGGAACAAGAGGAATCAAAGGCACAGGTGCAGGACTACAGGTGCAGTGCAACAGGCACAAGGTTGTGACCCAGGTAGTGTCTTTCGGGGACACCAGGCCCTAAAGTTCAAGTCCAGCAAAACCAAAAGTTAAAAAGCCCTGTGATGGTATCCTTCCTCCGAGGATCGGAGGTATTCAGAGGAGCATGTCCAGGAACAATTTGACTTTTTTTTTCAAATTGTATCGGCACCACTACTAGAAAAGGTGGGAGTTGCTGCCTGGAAATCTGGACTCTCTTGGGTGCTGGTCGTGGATGAGCTGGACCCTGACAGCGGTGGCCCATATTGACTGCCTCTGTAGCCGGTGTACATCTGTGATGATTGCCAGGTGGGCACCGCTGTTGGTTGTGGGGGTCTAAAAATTGGTGGTTGCAATAATGGCGTGTCCATGTGCTGTTTAATCACCTCCAGCAAATTGGAATGGCACGCCATCAGGTTTTGTGAAGGCACCTTTTCAAGATATGGTATTAGAGACATCACAGTGTGAAAACACGGGTGTGCCTGCAATTTCAGTAGTTCCTTGCTTTGTTGATGCATTTGCTGCATCATGTTCTGCAGCTGGCCCACCGACTGATGATGCTGCGCACGCAGTTGGTCGATTTCTCCTCTGTGCATCTCATGCATCATTTTAAGCTCGTCCCTGTAGTGCCCATGTACAGCGTCGAGCTCACATTGCAGTGTAGTGATGTGGGACTTGTACTGCTCCATGATATGGCCCCTGTCCTCATCTTGCAACTGCCGGGTTATGAGAGTTTGGTGGCTCTGAAGAATCCCGAGAAGTCCGGAGACAGCCCCGGACATCTCGGACTCTGTCTCTCTCCTTGTTGGGGGGAGGGTACCTCGACGCCTCACTGGTGTGGTGGTCCTCACTGGTGGTGTGGCAGCATCTTCCCGTCCTCTGGCCTGTGTCGGGGTTGCCCTGCGCGCTGGTTGTGCTGCAGTCTCTCGGTGCTCCTCACTTTGTTCTTGTTCCCCTGGAGCTTCCATAGCGGTCGATTGTGGAGGTTCAGCTTCTTCCACACTCGGTCCTGCAACCTCAACATCCAAGCTCTCTTCTGCCAAGTCATCATCAAAGGACGGAGTTGTGATTAAGGACTCCCTCCTCCTACTCCTCGCCTCGGGGCAATAGGTTACATCGGCGACGTCATCATCCACCAAGCTCTCCTCACTGCTGAACCGTGCCTCCTGGGTCGGTTCCTCTTGCTCCAAATTGTCTTCAGTCCTGTAGATAAAAAAAATATTTATTGGTGTGCCAAACAGCATGTGGCGTCAATTCACAGAGCTAGCAAACACTAGCAATCACTTTATCACCCGTTTCTACCCAACATTTGATAAAGCTTGTGAGAAAAGTTCGCTAGCCATGGGAATTGAGGCCATAGCAATACATGGCCGAAGTCACGGTAAATGAGCTCTCAGTTCCTGCCCACAGTAGTGGTACTTACAGTCTAGGTTCCAGGCTTGCATTGATGAAAGACAATTGCTTGGCAAATTGGTAGTCTTTTTGTCGCCTTCCCCCGCCACTGCCACTTCGTTCGGCAAGTTTTTTCTTCCGTAGCCATTTCACATATGCATCCCGTATATTGCGCCACCTTGTCTTGTACCTTTCTCCTGTAACGACATGAAAATTGATTTCGATTATTTCTCTTGTAGGTACATCGCAACTGGACAAACATATACATCGCTACATGTCACATTTCGTATTGGGAAGAGCACGGTGGCAGGCATCGTCGTGAGGACTTCGAGGATCCTTTGGACGCGACTGAGGGCCAGATACATGCCTGTGCCGGACACCACGAAATGGGAGGAGATCGCCCAGGGCTTCTGGACCGAGTGCAAGTTTCCTAATTGTGTTGGCGCACTGGATGGGAAACACATCCGGATTCAGAAACCCGTGGGGAGTGGCAGCCATTATTTCAACTATAAAAAATACTTCAGCATTGTTCTAATGGCAGTGGCAGATGCGGACTACAAGTTTGTGTACGTGGATGTGGGGTCGTACGGTAGTTCCAATGACTCTGGAATTTTCCAGCGTACGACCCTTTGCCGGCTGATGGAGGAAGGCAGACTGCGTCTCCCCCGTGACAGACCCTGGCCTGGGACAAGGGCACCGGCCTACCCCTATGTGTTTGTGGGGGACGAGGCCTTCGCCCTGTCCGACCATGTAATGCGTCCGTACCCAGACAGGGGACTTGATGCCAGCCAGCTACACTTCAATGCTCGGTTGAGCCGTGCAAGGAGAATGGTGGAGTGCACATTTGGGATCCTGGTGTCAAAGTGGAGGGTGTTCCACACGCCCATGCTGCTGAAACCGGGCAACGCAGTTGTCGTGGTGAAGGCAGCATGCATCCTCCACAACTTTGTGCGGCAGGAGGAAAGAGAGACTCCGGAACCCCCGAATGTGCTTCCACTAATGCCCCTGCGGAGGTATGCAACCAGGCCAAGGGTAGTGTCACTGCGGAACAGGGACCAACTGAGACTTTATTTTACCACACCACCTGGACGAGGGTGAATGTTTGGTTTTTAATATGTTTTGTTGAAATGTGTTTATTTTGGAGTTTCAAGTTTGAGTGATTTTAAATGTATTAATTTTTTACAATAAATTGATGTATAATAATTGGTCATTGTGTATGTTTTATGTGCACAGGTGGGGTACATCGCAGGTGGGTGGGATACATCACAGGTGGGTGGGATACAGCACAGGTGGGTGGGATACAGCACAGGTGGGGTACAGGTGGGTGGGATACATCACAGGTGGGGTAGAGGTGGGTGGGATACATCACAGGTGGGGTACAGGTGGGTGGGATACATCACAGGTGGGGTACAGGTGGGTGGGATACATCACAGGTGGGATACATCACAGGTGGGGTAGAGGTGGGTGGGATACATCACAGGTGGGGTAGAGGTGGGTGTGATACATCACAGGTGGGTGGGATACAGCACAGGTGGGATACATCACAGGTGGGATACATCACAGGTGGGGTACAGGTGGGTGTGATACATCACAGGTGGGTGGGATACAGCACAGGTGGGGTACAGGTGGGTGGGATACATCACAGGTGGGATACATCACAGGTGGGGTACAGGTTGGTGGGATACATCACAGGTGGGGTAGAGGTGGGTGGGATACATCACAGGTGGGGTACTGGTGGGTGGGATACATCACAGGTGGGATACATCACAGGTGGGGTACATCACAGGTGGGGTACAAGTGGGTGTGATACATCACAGGTGGGTGGGATTCAGCACAGGTGGGATACACCACAGGTGGGATACATCACAGGTGGGATACATCACAGGTGGGGTACAGGTGGGTGTGATACATCACAGGTGGGTGGGATACAGCACAGGTGGGGTACAGGTGGGTGGGATACATCACAGGTGGGATACATCACAGGTGGGGTGCAGGTGGGTGGGATACATCACAGGTGGGGTAGAGGTGGGTGGGATACATCACAGGTGGGGTACAGGTGGGTGTGATACATCACAGGTGGGTGGGATACAGCACAGGTGGGATACATCACAGGTGGGATACATCACAGGTGGGGTACAGGTGGGTGTGATACATCACAGGTGGGTGGGATACAGCACAGGTGGGGTACAGGTGGGTGGGATACATCACAGGTGGGATACATCACAGGTGGGGTACAGGTGGGTGGGATACATCACAGGTGGGGTAGAGGTGGGTGGGATACATCACAGGTGGGATACATCACAGGTGGGGTACATCACAGGTGGGGTACAAGTGGGTGTGATACATCACAGGTGGGTGGGATTCAGCACAGGTGGGATACACCACAGGTGGGATACATCACAGGTGGGGTACAGGTGGGTGTGATACATCACAGGTGGGTGGGATACAGCACAGGTGGGGTACAGGTGGGTGGGATACATCACAGGTGGGATACATCACAGGTGGGGTACAGGTGGGTGGGATACATCACAGGTGGGGTAGAGGTGGGTGGGATACATCACAGGTGGGGTACAGGTGGGTGTGATACATCACAGGTGGGTGGGATACAGCACAGGTGGGATACATCACAGGTGGGATACATCACAGGTGGGGTACAGGTGGGTGTGATACATCACAGGTGGGTGGGATACAGCACAGGTGGGGTACAGGTGGGTGGGATACATCACAGGTGGGATACATCACAGGTGGGGTACAGGTGGGTGGGATACATCACAGGTGGGGTAGAGGTGGGTGGGATACATCACAGGTGGGGTACTGGTGATTGGGATACATCACAGGTGGGATACATCACAGGTGGGGTACATCACAGGTGGGGTACAAGTGGGTGTGATACATCACAGGTGGGTGGGATTCAGCACAGGTGGGATACAGCACAGGTGGGATACATCACAGGTGGGATACATCACAGGTGGGGTACAGGTGGGTGTGATACATCACAGGTGGGTGGGATACAGCACAGGTGGGGTACAGGTGGGTGGGATACATCACAGGTGGGATACATCACAGGTGGGGTACAGGTGGGTGGGATACATCACAGGTGGGGTAGAGGTGGGTGGGATACATCACAGGTGGGGTACTGGTGGGTGGGATACATCACAGGTGGGGTACAGGTGGGTGGGATACATCACAGGTGGGGTAGAGGTGGGTGGGATACATCACAGGTGGGGTACTGGTGGGTGGGATACATCACAGGTGGGATACATCACAGGTGGGGTACAGGTGGGTGGGATACATCACAGGTGGGTGGGATACAGCACAGGTGGGGTACAGGTGGGTGGGATACATCACAGGTGGGATACATCACAGGTGGGGTACAGATGGGTGGGATACATCACAGGTGGGGTACAGGTGGGTGGGGAACAGGTGGGTGGGCCACGGGTGGGTGGGCAACACGTGGGTGACACAAATCCATAGCAAAAGTGGAATACATCACAAGCTTAAACCACAAGCCCCCCCCAAAAAAGTTCTAGTCAACATACCCTCTGTGCCTTGCTGTCTCTTGCTCAAGTTCTCAAAGTCCTCCACATACAGCTTGGCAATTTTTTTCCACAGGCCTCTGCATTTTTTGATGTTGCTGTGGTCCGCATCCCCCTTGTCCCACAGGGCTGGTACCTGCTGCACCTGTAGGATGAGGTCTTCTGATGTGTAGGGCCTCACCCCCTCGCTATCAGACAGATCCTGCTCCATATTGCTGCCAAAGAGCTCCAGCATGAAGTCACTGCTGCTCCACTCTGTGAACGCTGGTGCCATGTGGTCCCCACCCAAAATGGCCACCATACCATAGAGTCAGCATAGGAAGTGTGGTACAACATCCGGTTTTTATAGCCAGTGTGTTGTGCGCTCTCCGGTTCTCATTGGTTTCCATTGGCCGGATGCAACATTCCGGCTCCGGTCCGGATACGTCAGCCGGACCAGCCGGACCAAAAAATAGCGCATGTTGGAACGGACGCCGGAGTCCGGATCCGGTCCGGCTCCGGTCCGGACGAAACGGACGCATGTGAACGGTCGCATAGACTTTCATTGCTATGCCGTGCGTCCGTTTCGTCCGGTCCGCATGCGGTCCGGCTCCGGCACGGCTCCGGCACGGCGATTCCGGATAGCAGCCGCTAATGTGAACCGGGCCTAACTGCCTTCTCTCCACTCTCTGAACATTCTCTCTTCTCTATAATACCCAAAGCTAATCTAACCACCCGTTCTTTGGATCCTATTCCCTCCCATTTCCTTCCGCAGCTCTCCTCATCTCTCATGCCTGCACTAACATCGCTATTTAACCTGTCCCTCTCCACTGGCATCTTTCCGTCCCCACTCAAAAAGGCTGTTGTGACACCACTACTTAAAAAACCATCTCTAGATCCTACCACACTCACCAACTACCGCCCAGTGTCACTTCTCCCATTTTCATCCAAACTACTTGAACGCCATATACATGCAGAATTAAGCCATTATTTATCTGCTAACTCCCTACTTGATCAGTTCCAGTCTGGCCTTCGCTCTAACCACTACACGGAAACGGCCCTTACCAAAGTGACCAATGGCCTTCTTACAGCCAAATCCAAAGGTCAATTTTCCAAACTCATCCTTATTGACCTGTCATCAGCATTTGATACTGTCGACCACACCTTACTCTTACAAATATTTTCAAATGTAGGAATAAAGGGCCTTCCTCTCACATGGTTATCTTCCTGTCTCTCTGGAAGGTCCTTCACAGTCTCCTACTCAGATCAGATGTCTTCTCCTCATGCTTTGTCTGTCGGGGTTCCTCAAGACTCTGTCCTTAGTCCCCTCCTCTTTTCCTTCTACATGCACGGTCTTGGTGACTTAAATCAACTCATTCGGGTTTCAATACCACCTGTACGCAGAAGATACACAACTGTACCTCTCTGCCCCAGACCTTAATTCCTTCCTCAAACATGTTCCCGACTGCTTGTCTGCTATATCCTCCTTCATGTTCTCTCGCTTCCTAAAACTTAAACTTAATATGAGTAAAACAGAACTAATAATTTTTCCACCGTCTCTGTCCACCTCCCTTCCTGACGTAACAATAAATGTTAATAACACTCCCATAACTTCAGTTCCCAAAGCTCGGTGCTTGGGGGTAATATTCGACTCCTCTCTCTCTTTTATTCCTCATGTTCACTTCATAACCAGCTTCTGCCATCTCCAACTCAAAAACATATCTCGCATCCGTCCTTTTCTCACTCAAGACACAACAAAAATGTTAATACATGCTCTTATAATTTCTCGTCTGGACTACTGCAACATACTACTTTGTGGACTACCTTCTAACAGACTGGCCCCGCTCCAGTCGGTACTGAACTCAGCTGCTCGTCTCATTCATCTTTCTTCTCGATCTTCCTCTGCTAACCCTCTTTGTCAAGCTCTTCACTGGCTGCCAATTAACCAGAGGATCCATTTCAAACTCCTAACCCTAACCTACAAAGCTCTCCACGATCTCTCTCCCCAGTACATATCCTCACTAATTTCCAGATACAAACTCAATCGCAATCTCAGATCTGCACACGATCTTCTGTTGTCCTCCTCTAGAATCACCTCCTCACATTCACGTTTACAAGATTTTGCACGTGATTCACCCTTCCTCTGGAATGCCCTCCACAACACATCCGTCACTCACCAACCTTTGTTACCTTTGAACGCTCTCTAAAAACTCATTTGTTCCGACAAGCATATGCGCTACCCTGGGCCACTTCCCTTTGTCCTAAGACCAAATTGCACTCCTACTAGTTATCCTAAAACACACAGCCTCTATATATTTTATCGTATACTACCCCTCCTCTTGTTTCCCCCCATTCCCTTTAGATTGTAAGCTCGCAAAGGCAGGGCTCTCTCCCCCTTTTGTGTCTTGGAAATCATTATACATTTTATTCATCATGTTACTTTTATCACTGTCATTAACAATTCTGTATTTTGTATCATTCTTTGTATTTTGTGACTAATTTTGTCTCTTGTATATTGGTGTACACTACTGTCTGTATTATTATGTACCCCATGTTTGTTTCTTACTTTGTACAGCGCCACAGAATATGTTGGCGTTTTTTAAATCAATAATAATAATTCACTTCTATGAGAAATCGAGTGCAGAATCGATCGGAAGGAATATCGGATACGACGGGAATTATCTATCGATTCCATCTGTCGAGTGGAAAAACGTATTGTGTGTACCCAGCATTAGAAGCAGTCAGGGGCGTAGCAATAAAGGGTGCAGTGGCTGAACAGAGTACTGGTTAAGGGCTTTGCCTTTGACATGGGAGACCAGGGTTCGAATCCTGGCTAGGGTCAGTACCTATTCAGTAAGGAGTTCAAGGCAAGACTCCCTAACACTGCAGGGTGGCCTCTTAAGAGCGCTTTTAGTGGCTGCAGCTCTTGAGCGCTTTGAGTCCGACAAGAGAAAAGCGCTATATAAATGTCCGGAATATTATTATATTATTATTATTGCAGAGGTTGCGACCGCATAGGGGCCCTTGGGCCACAGGGGCCCAACCCTTAAACACAGCATTAGCTTTCTATTGGTCCTGTGCTCATAATACTCACTTTTATAGCCCTTTTGAACAGCTGTAATCATTAACAAATGGTCCCCCATCCCCTTCTTGCACCTCTGACACTGTAGTTGGCATTGGCCGGTTTTGGTGCGCCGTATCAATCGTTATGTATAGAGTGCTTGCGGGGCCCCAATGTAAAACTTGCATCGCGGCCCACAGCTCCTTAGCTCCGCCACTGGAAGCAGTTGTCCTAATTACCCCCCTCCCCCCCTGTTGATAAAAGGTATTGTTTACTTCTGCTAATGTGTACAATAAGACAATTACATTAGTCCTTAGCTGCCTAAAACCTCTGCGGGTCGGCCGACCAGCTGAAGTCAGCTAATAAAACCTATGCTAACTTTTAAATATAAAAATGAAAGCTAAAATGGAAGGTTTGTTTAGACACATTACAAAAGATGTACATAAGCGCTCACAAGGAGTGGAAATGGAAATTAAATAGATAAAATTTCATGAGAATTTTGTGAACACCAGTCTGTAAACGGTGGAGCGCTGCCTGGCTATTAGTGAAATAGCTTTTTGAATACAAGACAACAGTAGGATAAGCGCTCAGAACAAAAGTCTCTATTGTAGAATACACATGAGTTCAGTGATAGCTGGCATCAATAAATGGACATACTCCCCTCCCCCAATATGGAGAGACTCACCGGACTTTGCGGCCTGATTGGGCCCGACAACGCCTCAGGGGTATTGGCCACCCCTCAGCCTCTCTGGCAACCTCCGGGATGCTGCACTCCTTACTTCCGACTTGCTTGGCCAATTGGTATAAGTGCCACCTCCATAAGAAAACAGAAGCCGCACATAGCGTAAAAGTGCTAAAGGGAAGGATCCCACTTTTATTAAAAAAATTAAAAACAACAGGCACAGCTTGAACGGGTAGCTCTGGCGGCTACGCAGGAGTGGGGGGCAGCAGCAGCTAATCCCAAATACTTGGTAAGCCCGGCGTGTCCCCGCCACGTAACCTACGGACCCCGCAGTGTGTAGAAACTCGGCGCGTTAGACCAGTCACTGCGTCCAGTGACGTCAAACGTTGCGCCGCTCCGTAGCTCCGCCCTACGCGTTTCGTTGCTAGGCAACTCCTCAGGGTCAGCCCCTGAGGAGTTGCCTAGCAACGAAACGCGTAGGGTGGAGCTACGGAGCGGCGCAACGTTTGACGTCACTGGACGCAGTGACTGGTCTAACGCGCCGAGTTTCTACACACTGCGGGGTCCGTAGGTTACGTGGCGGGGACACGCCGGGCTTACCAAGTATTTGGGATTAGCTGCTGCTGCCCCCCACTCCTGCGTAGCCGCCAGAGCTACCCGTTCAAGCTGTGCCTGTTGTTTTTAATTTTTTTAATAAAAGTGGGATCCTTCCCTTTAGCACTTTTACGCTATGTGCGGCTTCTGTTTTCTTATGGAGGTGGCACTTATACCAATTGGCCAAGCAAGTCGGAAGTAAGGAGTGCAGCATCCCGGAGGTTGCCAGAGAGGCTGAGGGGTGGCCAATACCCCTGAGGCGTTGTCGGGCCCAATCAGGCCGCAAAGTCCGGTGAGTCTCTCCATATTGGGGGAGGGGAGTATGTCCATTTATTGATGCCAGCTATCACTGAACTCATGTGTATTCTACAATAGAGACTTTTGTTCTGAGCGCTTATCCTACTGTTGTCTTGTTTAGACACATTGTTGGCATGTATTTTTTTAATGTGCTATTGAGAGTCCCTGAGTGCTAAAAAAAATGGTGCTCAGTTCACTTTAAGTATCCCAAGGTTTTATTTTCATAATTAAACATTTACAAAGTAGGTTGAATGTTTTACTGTCTTTAATCAGTGGCAGCCTATTAAGTGTCCCAGAGTTAGAAAAGGTCAATAATTCATCTATTTTTATCTTTCCCTGCCCTCAAAAGCTCAGGAAAACGTTTATGGCTGTACTTTGCTTATCAGTGATGTTTACTATATTCACGTCAAGGTACCGACCAGACAGAAGCTGTCACTTCCATGCCTAAAAATTAACTCTTTCAGGCAGCAAAATAAGTTAAGTAAAACAGCCTGGTTATTAATGTTTTAAACTGTACACACATTTATCTCATCATGTCACATGTCGCCTTGGGTACGCTTTAAAAGGTCAAAGGGGAGGGGCTTTCTCCTGACACTCCTAGCAAGCGTTGTACTTTTCACTAGCTAGTTTCCTGCAAGGCATCTTCATCATAGTTGGATTTGGATACTTTGAAGGGAACATAAGCTGAGAGGAGAACAGAAGCTGTCATTACCGGCTTCCCTTTAAAAGACCGGTTACCTGGCTGGCCCCTGATGCCGCAGAGCGCGGAATGCTGAATCTGCCCACGTTGCCCCTCCGCCTGGCCTGACCGCCTTGCCGTCTGTACGAGAATTTTGCTCGTTTACAGGAAAGCTGGGAGAGAATTCACAGGAACCAGATCCGAAATATAATGATGCAGAACCTCTCGAGTTATTAAGAGTTTCCTGCTGGCGGATGAAAGATGAAGAGTTTAACTTTAATTACTCCGCTGACATATGTCATGGTGACAGCTCAGCACCGAGGGCTGGAGAGACCTGACTTCTGCATCCCGGCTATGTAATTACATCATTAGCTGGGCCATTCTCTCCCCCACTGTGACAAAACATACATTAATAATGTGCTAACAGCATGGCAAACAGCACCTGTCCCCGTACAACACAAGACTTGGTTCATTTGTATGTTTTTAGTTGTTATTGTAAGGATAATGCAGAGTGGCCCAAAAAATTAAACACACCCTTTATTTGAAAGTAATTCAGTCCAACAGTGACGTAGAGTGACGTAACAACGCAGAGTTGCCTATATAAGGAAGGCACAGCTTCAGACTATATAGTTATCACAGAAGTTAATGTTACAATTCGTAAGACGAAAGCTCTAAGTGACTTTAAAGAGGAACCCCAGTGAAAATAATGTAATAAAAAAGTGCTTCATTTTTACAACAATTATGTATAAATGATTTAGTCAGTGTTTGCCTATTGTAAAATCTTTTAAATCCCTGATTTACATTCTGACATTTATTACAGGGTGACATTTTTACTGTTGGCAGGTGATGTAGCTGCTGCATGCTTTTATGGCAGTTGGAAACAGCTGTAAACAGCTATTTCCCACAATGCAACAAGGTTCACAGACAGGAAACTGCCAGAAGTACCTCGGTACTCAGAGTTTCTTTTGGGAGGGGTTTCACCTCAATATCAGTCATACAGCGCCCCCTGATGGTCTATTTGTAAAAAGGAATAGATTTCTCATGTAAAAGGGGGTATCGGCTACTGATTGGGATAAAGTTCAATTCTTGGTCGGAGTTTCTCTTTAAACAAGAGATGATTGTCGATACAAGAAGAGCTGGTGCTAGCATCTCTGCAACAACTACACTTTTAGGATTTTCTCTCCTAACAGTATCTGGGGCCTGGCTTGCTCATCATGAGCTAATCACCACTGTGGTTACTCGTGATTCAAATCCGCTGTAATTGGAGCAGGTGTGCGGCTGGATGCAGTGGGGTTAATTACCCATAATGCCGCCGACCTCCCTGCATTTCAACGAGCTTGCAAGCGTCCTGTTGGTCGCGTTGCAAGCTTTGCTATGGTGCACCTCCTCCTCCCAGCTTGAAGGAGGAAGTGCACCGTATTGAGGCTTGCATACACCAGCATGCTAGAGTATGAGAACTAGCATGGGACCATACCTCAATTTCGGGCAGTCCGGGGAAATCGGGATGGTTGGGAGTTATGCTTAATCCTCCGGATAATATTTGCACCGGTTGCAAATCTTATAGCCGTCGTGCTTAGCATTCTATGTTCTTCTTGGTCCTCTCATGCAATTTGTTCTTTTTGATCTCCTCAGACTATTTACTCCTTTGCTTTATATAGGTGACCACTAAAGATACAATTTGCTGAACAATTGTTTATGTAATTATTCTTCATATGAACCGTCGGAAATGATCGTTTAGGGACGCTAATGGATGTTCAGAAGCGCTCTTGGTGTGCACCAGCCCTGACTATGATGTTACAAAACACAGACACAATTTTGCTCGCTGAGAATTTCTAACCAGTTTCTCCTATTTGTTGCCCGGGGAAGCAGGTAAATGCCTGTGAAACGCATTGCCTTTTTGGAGTGTACAAATAAAGCGTTTTCCCACTGGATGCTGACTGTCCGAGGGGCTAAATCCATGGCTACCTCCCTTTTACTTTGTTTTTATAATGATTTTAGCTAGCACCTCTGTTCAACTACAATGAAAGAATCCCTACCATAGCAATAGTGTAATGTCCTACCATTTTATTATTATGTATTTATATAGAACTGGCATATTCTGGAGCACTTTACAGATCACATACTGTAGTCATGTCACTGACTGTCCTCAGAGGAGCTCATAATCTAATCCCTACCATATTATTATTATCATTATTATTATTATTATTTATATAGCACTGACCTATTCTGTAGTACTATACAAAGTACATTGTCATGTCACTGACTGTCCTCAAATGAGCTCACACTCTAATCCCTACCATAGTCATGGTGTAATGTCCTACCATATTATTATTCTGTATTTATATAGCATTGACATCTTCTGCAGCACATTACAGAGTACATAGTTCTGTCACTGACTGTCCACAGAGGAGCTCATAATCTAATCCCTGCCTTAGTCATAGTCTAATGTCCTACCATATTATTATTCTGTATTTATATAGCACTGACATCTTCTGCAGCACTGTACAGAGTACATAGTCATGTCACTGACTGTCCTCAGAGGAGCTCGTAATCTAATCCCTGCCTTAGTCATAGTCTAATGTCCTACCATATTATTATTCTGTATTTATATAGCACTGTACATCTTCTGCAGCACTGTACAGAGTACATAGTCATGTCACTGACTGTCCTCAGAGGAGCTCATAATCTAATCCCTGCCTTAGTCATAGTCTTATGTCCTACCATATTATCATTCTGTATTTATATAGCACTGTACATCTTCTGCAGCACTGTACAGAGTACATAGTCATGTCACTGACTGTCCTCAGATGAGCTCATAATCTAATCCCTGCCTTAGTCATAGTCTAATGTCCTACTATATTATTATTCTGTATTTATATAGCACGGACATCTTCTGCAGCACTGTACAGAGTACATAGTCATGTCACTGACTGTCCTCAGAGGAGCTCACAATCTAATCCCTACCATAGCCATAGTGTAATGTCCTACCATATTATTATTATGTATTTATATAGCACTGGCATCTTCTGCAGCACTGTACAGAGTACATTGTCATGTCACTGACTGTCCTCAGAGGAGCTCATAATCTAATCCCTGCCTTAGTCATAGTGTAATGTCCTACCATATTATTATTCTGTATTTATATAGCACTGACATCTTCTGCAGCACTGTACAGAGTACATAGTCATGTCACTGACTGTCCTCAGAGGAGCTCACACTCTAATCCCTACCATAGCCATAGTGTAATGTCCTACCATATTATTATTATGTATTTATATAGCACTGGCATCTTCTGCAGCACTGTACAGAGTACATTGTCATGTCACTGACTATCCTCAGAGGAGCTCATAATCTAATCCCTGCCTTAGTCATAGTGTAATGTCCTACCATATTATTATGCTGTATTTATATAGCACTGACATCTTCTGCAGCACTGTACAGAGTACATTGTCATGTCACTGACTGTCCTCAGAGGATCTCACAATCTAATCCCTACCATAGTCCTAGTGTGATGGCCCTACCCTAGTTCTATGTCAGTTTGGGGGAACCAATAAGCTTATCAGTATGTTTCTGGGGCGTAGAAGGAAACTCCCACAAACATGCTCTGAAATGACCTCAACACTCTTGACTGTATTTCTAGCAAAGTTTACAGATAAATGGATTAGAGTAATTCTTTAAATTAACCATTTCCTTTAATCAGCATCACCCGTCTCCAATCAGCCACTTTCAATAGAGAAAAGCAGTCACTCTGCTGTTTGGGAAAGTCACGTGTCCCTCACCAAACATGGACTTAAAGGTTGTCACCAATGATACAATTTGCAGAATGAGCGTTTCCACACAATTCTTCATATCAATGATTGGAAATGATTATTTGGGACCATTAAAGGATACCCGAAGTGACATGTGACATGATGAGATAGACGTGTATGTACAGTGCCTAGCACACAACTATAAAGCACTTTCCTAGCAGAAAATGGCTTCTGAGAGCAAGAACGAGATAAAAAAGGGAATTTCTTATCAGTGAGGGTCACACTGTAGTCATTTCCTGTCTGAGTCCGGACTGAGTCAGCCACTTACATACCATGTACATGGCGAGTGTGAACGGGAACGATCACGTTACTTTGCGCAGAGTCATCTGGGATCTTAAAGATCCAATCCACTGTGACAATTATTATCACAGCCCATCGCCAAGCGTCGTTCACATGATCGCTTGTACCCATGTCGCAAGATCATGGGAATGCTCACTCGACAAATCAGCGGGAAAATCGCATAGTGTGTACGGGCCTTTACCACCAATACAAATCGCTACAGGATTGTCCGATTTCTCCTGTGATCTGTAAGGTGCTGAATTCCCCAGCTGAGTGTCTCTATCCTGCATATAGCACAAGCCATGCTGTTTTATGGCTGGATGACAGTATGCTGCAGGCAGTGTAACCCATAGCATGATATACACAGGAGAGCCTCGCTTCTGCAGGCTATGCTGTGCTTTATAGCCCGGCTCTATGAAAGTGGATATCTCGGAGACAAGTACGTTTTGTTGCTGCTGCATGTGATGTGGTCGCACAGTTGTGTTAGAAAGCTTTTATCTTTGGCAAGAACATCTACCTGCTTCTGTGTCTTCTGGGCATAGAGGGGGAATGAGGGAACTAAATATCGCCTCTTTACAAGGAGTGAGGAGACGCTCTTGCACTGTGTGATGTTGTGTGTGTGGCTGTCCGGGCAGCATTCGTCTGAGGGAATAGTGACATCTATGTGTAGCTCTGCATATAGCCTTAAAGAAATACTATAGGGGGTCGAGGGGAAAAGGAGTTGGACTTGCCCGGGGCTTCTAATGGTCCCCCGCAGACATCCTGTACCCAGGGCCGGTTTAAGCAACAATGGGGCCCCAGGGCAAAATAAACCTGGGGGGCCCCCCCAACAGATACCCCGGAGCAAAAATTGGCATTAAGGGACTTTTTTTGCAGCTGGTATAGTCAGGGTGTGAAGCCCCAATCGGTCGGAGCTCCACATTCTGGCTACCCCAGCCTGCATAGGGGACAAGGGGTAAAAAGTTTCAGGTGGGGGGAACTCACATAATTAAATAAATTAAATAAATGATAATTTAAAAAAAAAAAAAATCCCACACTCTAAACATAGAAAAAAAAAAATTGGGAAAATAGGAAAAAAATGCCAGGTATCTTCATACAGCCATATTGCGGCTGTATAGCGATCCCTGGCCAAAGCGCTGTGGCTACGTATGGATCCCCTGGAAACCCCGTCAGGAAATTTATTGCTTTCTTTTGATACATGTAAAATTACACTACCGTTAGGTACTAAAAGTGACATTTACCGCATTTAAAAGTATACTTTTTTCCTTTGAAACTTTTTAAAATTGATTTTCTCAAAAACTACAAGGTCTTTTTGAAAAATTGTTTTTTCCTCTTATTCCCAATGATCTCCTTAACATATCCTGCAAATGTAGGGTTTCTAGAATTTAAGGTGGATTTGCTATTAACCATTAAAGTCGGCTGGTTTTTAAATGTGTATTTTTTTTCCTTTGAAACTTCAAAATCGATTTTCTCAAAACTATAAGGTCAATTTGAATTTTTTTTTCCTCTTGTAGCCACTGGGGGCCCCTACAAGCTCTGGGGCCCTGGGGCAGCTGCCTCCTTTGCCTCTATGGTAGCGCCGGCCCTGCCTGTACCCGCGCAGCCACTCACCGATGCTCCGGCCCCGCCTCCAGTTCACTTTTGAAATTTCAGACTTTAAAGTCTGAAAACCACTGCGCCATGTCCTCATTCCTGCTGATGTCACCAGGAGTGTACAGCGCAGGCACAGACCATACTGGGCTTGTGCTATACACTCCTGGTGACATCAGCGGGAGCGAGGACACGGCAATGCAGGCGCAGTGGTTTTCAGACTTTAAAGTCTGAAATTCCAGAAGTGAACCGGAGGCGGGGCCAGAGTATTGGGGAGTGGCTGCGCGGGCACAGGATGTCTGTGGGGGACCATTAGAAGCCCCGGGTAACTTCAACTCATTTTCCCCCGACCCCCCTACAGTATCCCTTTAAATGTACCTAACAGGTCCTGTTGTATGGAATATGGGGAGAGTATCACGTGGCCTTGATGAAAGAAATAGAAAAAAAGGAAGAACTCACATGAGAAGAGTAGGAGCCCAATATGGTGTAGTACGTCTGGTAATTGAAGTGGGTGGTAGAATAAAAAAGAGCGATACTCACAAACCAGGGTTGCTGAACAGTGAGGAACACCCATCCCACAACCATGTTGGCGTCTGGTTCCGCGGCAGTGCGGTCACTCCCTCTAGATTAGATTAGATCTAATTAGAGACTGCTGACTCCTCCTTCAAAGAGGGTGAATATGCATTTGTGCAAAGGATGAAAGGCGCCCAATGTATATAAAAAAAAAAGTGTTACAATCAATGTTAAAACAAACAAGGTAAGGTTTGCTTACCCAAACATGGAGGTCTCAGCCTGTATAAACAAGGGAGGGGTTATTGCATAAAAAGACAACACGTTTTGTAGGCTAAAATCCCACTTCCTCAGATCAATGCCTGAATAGCAATCATTTTGATGCTCTGAACGCCTCCATCGCCACTAGAGGCACTCAGAGCTTCAACATTATTGCTATTCAGGCACTTTATTGACCTGAGGAAGTGGGATTTTTAGACCACAAAATGTGTTGTCTTTTTGTGGCTGCATAGTGTACCGGTTAAGGGCTCTGCCTTTGACATGGGAGACCAGAGTTCGAATCCTGGCTAGGTCAAGTACCTATTTAGTAAGGAGTTCAAGGCAAGACTCCCTAACACTGCAGGGTGGCCTCCTGAGCACGTCCCAGTGGCTGCAGCTCTTGAGCGCTTTGAGTCCGACAGGAGAAAAGCGCTATACAAATGTTCGGATTATTATTATTATTATTTTTGTGCAATAAACTTCCCTTGATCTATGGAAGCATCTCATCTTACATGGTTGATATAGAGCATATAAACCAAAAGATTTTTTTGTAGCATACCGGAAGTGCAGAGAAAGTTAAAAAAAAAAAAAAAGACAGAAGAATAGTGGGGCACAAGTAGACTGAAGTTAGCCGTACATTACTAGTCATCTAGTCTGGCAGAGATCGAAGCTGCAACATGACTGCCTGATCAGTTGTTTAGATCAATGTCTTGCAGAAGCGAATCGATTGTATGGATTGATTTGTAGCAAGCTGGGAAGATCCCCCTTGAAGGGGCTGCGTTCAATATTCTGATGATCAGTTCATACCCGTGTTATGCTTGTACCCCGGCCTGTGGTGAGTGTCAGCTCACCTATCCGTGTGCCTCCACTAGCAACTTCTCTTCATTGCAACTCCCCCTCTCACATACTGACATTACTTACATGAAATGGGGTCACCTCCCCCCAGCGTCAGCAATGGAGAGAAGATGCTAGAGGGGACGTACGCTGGATAGGTGAGCTGCTTCCCCCCCCCCCCCAGCGTCAGCAATGGAGAGAAGATGCTAGAGGGGCCATACGCTGGATAGGTGAGCTGCTTCCACACTCACCATGGGCCCAGGGCAATAGATCCCTCCCTTCAACCTGATCAGAGGGGGTTCCATCAGATGTTCAAACTGGTGGCCATCTAGGGATGAATGACCATGTTGACCCATCCTCAGACTGCTCGTTGTCACTGGTTCCCAGCCAGGGCACTATCTGCAGGGAGTTTGTATGTTCTCCCTGTGTCTGTGTGGGTTTACTCCGGGCACTCCAGTTTCCACCCACATGCCAAAAACACAGGTAAGTTAATTAGCTTCCCCCTAAATTGGCCCTAGACTAGGGTGGACATATGACTATAGTAGGGATTAAGTAGGTTGTGAGCTTCTCTGAGGGACAGTTAGTGACAGGGCTACAGTGGTGTGAAAAACTATTTACCCCCTTCCTGATTTCTTATTCTTTTGCATGTTTGTCACACTTAAATGTTTCTGTTCATCAAAAACCGTTAACTATTAGTCAAAGATAACATAATTGAACACAAAATGCAGATTTAAATGATGTTTTTTATTATTTAGTCAGAAAAAAAACTCAAAACCTACTTGGCCCTGTGTGAAAAAGAAATTGGCCCCTGAACCTAATAACTGGTTGGGCCACCCTTAGCAGCAATAACTGCAATCAAGTGTTTGCGATAACTTGCAACAAGTCTTTTACAGCGCTCTGGGGGAATTTTGGCCCACTCATCTTTGCAGAATTGTTGTAATTCAGCTTTATTTGAGGGTTTTCTAGCATGAACCGCCTTTTTAAGATCATGCCACAACATCTCAATAGGATTCAGGTCAGGACTTTGACTAGGCCACTCCAAAGTATTCATTTTGTTTTTCTTCAGCCATTCAGAGGTGGATTTGCTGGTGTGTTTTGAGTCATTGTCCTGCTGCAGCACCCAAGATCGCTTCTGCTTGAGTTGACGAAAAGATGGCTGGACATTCTCCTTCAGGATTTTTTGGTAGACAGTAGAATTCATGGTTCCATCTATCACAGCAAGCCTTCCAGGTCCTGAAGCAGCAAAACAACCCCAGACCATCACACTACCACCACCATATTTTACTGTTGGTATGATGTTCTTTTGCTGAAATGCTGTGTTACTTCTACGCCAGATGTAATGGGACACGCACCTTCCAAAAAGTTCAACTTTTGTCTCGTCGGTCCACAAGGTATTTTCCAAAAAGTCTTGGCAATCATTGAGATGTTTTTTAGCAAAATTGAGACGAGACTTAATGTTCTTTTTGCTTAAAAGTGGTTTGCGCCTTGGATATCTGCCATGCAGGCCGTTTTTTCCCAGTCTCTTTCTTATGGTGGAGTCGTGAACACTGATCTTAATTGAGGCAAGTGAGGCCTGCAGTTCTTTAGATGTTGTCCTGGGGTCTTTTGTGGCCTCTCGGATGAGTTTTCTCCGCGCTCTTGGGGTAATTTTGGTCGACTGGCCACTCCTGGGAAGGTGCTTCACTGTTCCATGTGTTTGCCATTTGTGGATAATGGCTCTCACTGTGGTTCGCTGGAGTCCCAAAGCTTTAGAAATGGCTTTATAACCTTTATCAGACTGATAGATCTCAATTACAGTATTTTTGTTCTCATTTGTTCCTGAATTTCTTTGGATCTTGGCATGATGTCTAGCTTTTGAGGGGCTTTTGGTCTACTTCTCTGTGTCAGATAGCTCCTATTTAAGTGATTTCTTGATTGAAACAGGTGTGGCAGTAATCAGGCCTGGGGGTGACTACAGAAATTGAACTCAGGTGTGATAAACCACAGTTAAGTTATTTTTTAACAAGGGGGGCAATCACTTTTTCACACAGGGCCATGTAGGTTTTGAGTTTTTTTTTTTCTCACGAAATAATTAAAACCATCATTTAAAACTGCATTTTGTGTTCAATTATGTTATCTTTGACTAATAGTTAACGGTTTTTGATGAGCAGAAACATTTAAGTGTGACAAACATGCAAAAGAATAAGAAATCAGGAAGGGGGCAAATAGTTTTTCACACCACTGTATATATACTCTGTACTGTGTGTTTTTTGGAGGGACAGTCCCTCTTTGGGAACCAAATCCCTCTGTCCCTCTTTCTTCCTCATTTTTCCTTGTTCCGGGACTGATGTACAAATCTGTGTTAATACATGTATTTTTCTTTTTAAAAATGCTTTAAATTAGTCTAAACTTAATTTTAATCCTTTAAGTTCATATATTTCTTACTTTTAAATGCTATTATGAAATAAATCTAATGATGATAGAAAGGACCGGCGTGGTTTGAATGATTAAAAGCCATCTTCTGCTTTTGAATTCTCTGTGGTATGCGCGGGTAGAGGAGTGGCTTAACGAGTCCTTCTTTCTTACCTCAAAACGTTGGGCGCTATGGCTAAATAATAATATTATGTATCATCACAACACAGAGTGGTATCTGCAGTCCACCCGCACTGTATCTTCATCTCACATTGTCTGTTTAGAAAGATTCAGCTGCATTTTGAGGACCATCCACAAGAAGCAGAGCTCTCTGACCACCGACACAAAGCCAGCACCTGTTATCAGATGTACAATGGGCAATTAAGGGATTCACCGACAGGTCACCGACGAAGACCCGCCTCCCCGATGTAGTGAGACCAATAGACAACGAGTAAATCAATTCATTACGCTGATAAAAGGAGAAAGCGGAGAAAGCGTGACCTCCTGATCCAGAGCCTTGTATGGTACACAGCCAGGAGGGTGTTTTCTGCTCCAGGAGGTGGTTATTGAGGTTTTGCTACATCTGTACTCCTCAGGTGTTGTATTCTGACACATCCAGCTGGTAAACTCTTCTACTGTACAAGCCGCAAACCACTCTCTCTTAATTGAATGGCGGGGCTGTAATTCCACACTCCGTCCTTTGTCAGTGCCAGGTGCAGGAAACAACAGATTGTGCTGTAGGCTTCGCTCTTTACTTAACTCTATGCCTACTGCTTGAAGGAGAACTGGTGGGAAAAGCCAATATCTGGGCAAGACGGGATGTTGGGCACTTCGTGATCTCTGGTCTGAGCAAAAGCATCCCAATTCGAGGGATCTTTAGTTGTAGATTGTTAGGTGATACCTTTAAAGAGACGCTGAAGTGAAAAAAAATTATGATATAATGAATTGGTTGTTTAGTATGGATAATTACTAGAACATTATCAGCAAAGAAAATATTCTAATATTTGTATTCTCAGTTATGTAGTGTTTTTATAACATTGCCTCATTCTCTAATATTTAGTGCAGTTTACACACTACTCAGCATTTTAAGTGATTTTTCAGGGCAGGCCAGTGAAATTGTGACCTGTCCTATGGAGAGAAAAATAAAATACAGTGACTGACAGTTGAGATAACAAGCTTCAGAAGACAGAGCTCTCTGCCACTTTAAAGTCATGGAGCTCAATGGCTCTTTTGCATAGATAACAACTGGAGTTTCTCAAGTGTTACCTAATGTTTTATTTCTTAACCACTTCCCGACCGCCGTATATACAATTGGCGGCCGGGAAGTGGACGCCGCAAGGACCGCCGTATTGACAAAATGCGGCGGTCCTTGTATGGGCATGGGCGGAGCGATCGCGTCATCCGTGACGCGATCCTCCGCCTCCGCCTGGCGCCGCTCACCTGCCGCAACATCCCGCCGGCCATACGGAAGCGCCGGCGGGATGTTAACCCAACGATCGTCGCATACAAAGTGTATAATACACTTTGTAATGTTTACAAAGTGTATTATACAGGCTGCCTCCTGCCCTGGTGGTCCCAATGTCCGAGGGACCACCAGGGCAGGCTGCAGCCACCCTAGTCTGCACCAAGCACACTGATTTCCCCCCCCCTGCCCCAGATCGCCCACAGCACCCATCAGACCCCCCCCTGCCCACCCCCCAGACCCCTGTTTGCACCCAATCACCCCCCTAATCACCCATCAATCACTCCCTGTCACTATCTGTCAACGCTATTTTTTTTTGTATCCCCCCCTGCCCCCCGCTCCCTCCTGATCACCCCCCACCCCTCAGATTCTCCCCAGACCCCCCCCCCATGTACTGTATGCATCTATCCCCCCTGATCACCTGTCAATCACCTGTCCATCACCTGTCAATCACCCGTCAATCACCCCCTGTCACTGCCACCCATCAATCAGCCCCTAACCTGCCCCTTGCGGGCAATCTGATCACCCCCCCACACCAATAGATCGCCCGCAGATCCGACATCAGATCACCTCCCAAATCCATTGTTTACATCTATTCTCTCCTCTAAACACCCACTAATTACCCATCAATCACCCCCTATCACCACCTGTCACTTTTACCTATCAGATCAGACCCTAATCTGCCCCTTGCGGGCACCCAATCACCCGCCCACACGCTCAGATTGCCCTCTGACCCCCCCTTATCAATTCACCAGTGCATTAATTACATCTGTTCTTCCCTGTAATAACCCACTGATCACCTGTCAATCACCTGCCAATCACCTATCACCCATCAATCACCCCCTGTCACTGCCACCCATCAATCACCCCCTGTCACTGCCGCCCATCAATCACCCGCTGTCACTGCCACCCATCAATCAGCCCCTAACCTGCCCCTTGCGGGCAATCTGATCACCCACCCACACCAATAGATCGCCCGCAGATCCGACGTCCGATCACCTCCCAAGTGCAGTGTTTACATCTGTTCTCTACCCTAAACACCCACTAATTACCCATCAATCACCCCCTGTCACTGCTACCTATCAGATTAGACCCCTATCTGCCCCTAGGGCACTCAATCACCCGCCCACACCCTCAGAATGCCCTCAGACCCCAGCCCTGATCACCTCGCCAGTGCATTGCTTGCATCTATTCCCCCCTCTAATCACACCTTGAGACACCCATCAATCACCTCCTGTCACCCCCTAGCACACCTACCCATCAGATCAGGCCCCAATTTGCCCCGTGTGGGCTCCTGATCACTCGGCCAAACCCTCAGATCCCCCTCAGACCCCCTTCCGATCACCTCCCCAGTGCATTGATTGCATCTATTTTCCCCTCTAACCACCCCCTGAGACACCCATCAATCACCTCCTGTCACCCCCCTAGCACTCCTATCCATCAGATCAGGCCCAATACAACCTGTCATCTAAAAGGCCACCCTGCTTATGACCGGTTCCACAAGATTCGCCCCCTCATAGACCACCTGTCATCAAAATTTGCAGATGCTTATACCCCTGAACAGTCATTTTGAGACATTTGGTTTCCAGACTACTCACGGTTTTGGGCCTGTAAAATGCCAGGGCGGTATAGGAACCCCACAAGTGACCCCATTTTAGAAAAAAAGACACCCCAAGGTATTCTGTTAGGTGTATGACGAGTTCATAGAAGATTTTATTTTTTGTCAAAAGTAAGCGGAAATTGATTTTTATTGGTTTTTTTTTCACAAAGTGTCATTTTTCACTAACTTGTGACAAAAAATAAAATCTTCTATGAACTCGCCATACACCTAACGGAATACCTTGGGGTGTCTTCTTTCTAAAATGGGGTCACTTGTGGGGTTCCTATACTGCCCTTGCATTTTAGGGGCCCTAAACCGTGAGGAGTAGTCTTGAAACAAAAATGACCTGTGAAATCCTAAAGGTGCTCATTGGACTTTGGGCCCCTTAGTGCAGTTAGGGTGCAAAAAAGTGCCACACATGTGGTATCGCCGTACTCGGGAGAAGTAGTATAATGTGTTTTGGGGTGTATTTTTACACATACCCATGCTGGGTGGGAGAAATACTTCTGTAAATGACAATCTTTTGATTTTTTTACACCCCAAAACACATTGTACTACTTCTCCCGAGTATGGCGATACCACATGTGTGGCACTTTTTTGCACCCTAACTGCGCTAAAGGGCCCAAAGTCCAATGAGTACCTTTAGGATTTCACAGGTCATTTTGAGAAATTTCGTTTCAAGACTACTCACGGTTTAGGGCCCCTAAAATGCCAGGGCAGTATAGGAACCCCACAAATGACCCCATTTTAGAAAGAAGACACCCCAAGGTATTCAGTTAGTAGTATGGCGAGTTCATAGAAGATTTTATTTTTTGTCACAAGTTAGCGGAAATTGATTTTAATTGTGTTTTTTCACAAAGTGTCATTTTCCGCTAACTTTTGACAAAAAATAAAATCTTCTATGAACTCACCATACTCCTAACGGAATACCTTGGGGTGTCTTCTTTCTAAAATGGGGTCATTTGTGGGGTTCCTATACTGCCCTGGCATTTTAGGGGCCCTAAACCGTGAGGAGTAGTCTTGAAACGAAATTTCTCAAAATGACCTGTGAAATCCTAAAGGTACTCATTGGACTTTGGGCCCTTTAGCGCAGTTAGGGTGCAAAAAAGTGCCACACATGTGGTATCGCCGTACTCAGGAGAAGTAGTATAATGTGTTTTGTGGTGTATTTTTACACATACCCATGCTGAGTGGGAGAAAGATCTCTGTAAATGGACAATTGTGTGTAAAAAAAATTAACAAATTGTCATTTACAGAGATATTTCTCCCACCCAGCATGGGTATGTGTAAAAATACACCCCAAAACACATTATACTACTTCTCCTGAGTACGGCAATACCACATGTGTGGCACTTTTTTGCAGCCTAACTGCGCTAAGGGGTCCAAAGTCCAATGAGCACCTTTAGGCTTTACAGGGGTGCTTACAATTTAGCACCCCCCAAAATGTCAGGACAGTAAACACACCCCACAAATGACCCCATTTTGGAAAGTAGACCCTTCAAGGTATTCAGAGAGGGGCATGGTGAGTCCGTGGCAGATTTCATTTTTTTTTTTGTCGCAAGTTAGAAGAAATGGAAACTTTTTTTTTTTTTTCTTTTTCTCACAAAGTGTCATTTTCCGCTTACTTGTGACAAAAAATAATATCTTCTATGAACTCACTATGCCTCTCAGTGAATACTTTGGGATGTCTTCTTTCCAAAATGGGGTAATTTGGGGGGTATTTATACTATCCTGGAATTCTAGCCCCTCATGAAACATGACAGGGGGTCAGAAAAGTCATAGATGCTTGAAAATGAGAAAATTCACTTTTTGCACCATAGTTTGTAAACGCTATAACTTTTACCCAAACCAATAAATATACACTGAATGGGTTTTTTTTTATCAAAAACATGTTTGTCCACATTTTTCGCGCTGCATGTATACAGAAATTTTACTTTATTTGAAAAATGTCAGCACAGAAAGTTAAAAAAATCATTTTTTTGCCAAAATTCATGTCTTTTTAGATGAATATAATAAAAAGTAAAAATCGCAGGAGCAATCAAATAGCACCAAAAGAAAGCTTTATTAGTGACAAGAAAAGGAGCCAAAATTCATTTAGGTGGTAGGTTGTATGAGCGAGCAATAAACCGTGAAAGCTGCAGTGGTCTGAATGGAAAAAAAGTGGCCGGTCCTTAAAGGACTTGCGAGGCCAAAATCCGGCCCCCAAATGTAAAAAAAAGTTATCTACCTGTATGACTTTCTAAGGCACGGAGGACGCCGTCCGCGCCCTCCGTGCCGTTCCGCCGGGTCCCCGCCTCTCAATACGACCCCGAATGGCTCCCGACCCCACGGCCAGGGTCGGGCTCTGCTGCCTGTATAAAGATGGCCGCCGACCCTGGCCGCGGCTGCGCACTCCGCATGGCCGCTACTGCGGCTGCGCAGCACTAGGGCCAACCCCCCGATCCACGCTACAGGAAACAGCCTGTTGCGTGGATCGGGGGGTTGGCCCTAGTGCTGCGCAGCCGCAGTAGCGGCCATGCGGAGTGCGCAGCCGCGGCCAGGGTCGGCGGCCATCTTTATACAGGCAGCAGAGCCCGACCCTGGCCGTGGGGTCGGGAGCCATTCGGGGTCGTATTGAGAGGCGGGGACCCGGCGGAATGGCACGGAGGGCGCGGACGGCGTCCTCCGTGCCTTAGAAAGTCATACAGGTAGATAACTTTTTTTACATTTGGGGGCCGGATTTTGGCCTCGCAAGTCCTTTAAGGGGTAGAAAGCCCTAGGTCCTCAAGTGGTTAAGGCACCCATACACTGGTCGACTGCCACCAGATCGACCAGCAGATAGATCTCTCTGTGATCAAATCTGATCAAAGAGGGATCTATTGGCTGCCTAAACTGCAAAAAGATTTAGAATCGATTTCACTATGAAATCGATTCACGATCTGTGGAGCTGCCGCCGCACCCTGCATACATTACCTGATCCGGCCGGCACGAGTCCCCTGGTGTCCACTGTATATTCTCCGCTCTGGGCTTCAGCTTCACTTTACTTCCTGCCGGGGAAGTTTAAACAGTAGAGGGCGCTCTACTGTTTAAACTTCCGTCGACAGGAAGAAAGTGAAGCCAGCCAGAGCCCAGCGTGGAGAAGAAACCACGGGGACAGCGGGGACACACACAGGCGGAACAGGTAATGTATTGGCGCTAGCGTTGGTCGTCGGACATTCGAACGCTGCTATCGACGCACTCCCGACCCGCTGGCGATCGAGCAAAATTTTCCGCACGGACAAATTGACTGGAACGAATTCGGACGGAAATCGGTCAGTCGGTCAGCGTTTGCGCATCGATTTCACGGCAGATCCGATCACAGTGATCGAATCTGCTGTCTATCGACGGGAAATCGAGTAAGTGTATGGGCACCTTTAGCTGTACTACACATACAAATCATTATATCATATTTATTTTTATTTTTTTGCTTCAGTGTCTCTTTAATGACTAACTGTACAAGATTTCTTTGCAAGCTTTCAAAACTTTAGGCTAATTTCACACCAGGACGTTGCATTAGAGGGGGCGTTAAGGTCGCATAACGTCCCCCTAACGGAACGCCTGGTGGTGCTGGATCTGGACGTCAGAGTGAGCCGCGTTGTGCAGCTCACTCTGGCGTCAGTGATGCCGTGATGCGCACTCTTGTGCGCATGCAGCATCACGTGGTCCCACCCGGCCAATCGCCGCACAGAGCGGCCGCTCCAGGAAGTAAACACTGCACGTCACAACGTGCAGTGCATATTAATTAGCCATGTGCCTGGCTGCTCTCCGCTCCTCCCCAACGTTACTGAGCATGTGCAAGCAGTCTAACGCGGCTCAGCCGCGTCTAAAGTACTGCATGCAGTACGTTGCCTTGTGACGCAGCGTTACAATGTAACGCAACGTGGGCACTGTGAACAGCCCCATTGATTTTTCATTACTGTGCGGTGGGCTGCGTTACAGGCTGCTCTAACGTGCGCCTATAACGTCCCACTGTGAAACCAGCCTTAAAGAGGAACTTTAACCCAGGACTGAACTTTATCCCAGTCAGTAGCTGATACTCCCTTTCCCATGAGAAAGCTTTACCTTTTCTCCAATAGATCATCAGGGGCATCTGTATGGCTGATATTGTTGTGGGAAATAACAGCTTTTTCCAACTGCCAAGCTAGCAGTATCTCCCTCTGTGCATAGAACTCTCAGTAACGAACATTCCGTACAGATCTCCTGGCAGAACTAAAGCTGTTACCACCAGTATTAAATTTCAGAATGTATATCAGGGAGAGGAAATATTGTACAATGGGCAAACACTGACTAAATTATCTATAAATTAATATTGTAAAAAAAAAAAAAGCAATTTTATTAATGATGTTATTTTCCACTACAGTTCCTCTTTAAGTTCATATACTAAGAGTTATAAAGATGGTAGAAAAAAATCTCTGGTCTCCCAGAATGCGGGATGGGGGCGGGTTTCTGATTATTCTGTGTAAAAAAAAAAAAATAGCCTAGGCTAATGATCACTGAGAGGGTGGGGCTACCTAGCAATAGCAATATATAGCTATAGGAAGTGTAAAACAGGATATTTAATGTAAAAGTGGGTATCTTGCATAATTACTGTATTCTACTACGGTTTATGTCATTACAGTTCCTCTTTAATTTTCCTTTAACCCCCCTAGCGTTATGGACGATCTGATTTTTCCTAAAAAATAGCTACTAGAAGTAAGAATGAGGCTCATCCAGTTATTACAATTAGTCACCTGCTGCGTCATTGACGTGTGGTATTCCCGTCTTCTTCGCGGCGTTCACTGGCGGCAATCTCCTCTTCTTCTGGATTTGTCACTTCCTGTCCCCCGGCGATCACATTTCCGGGCATGGTACTCTGATACAGCTGTGTGCGCCACCTGGTGTCAGGAGTATGCAGCGTCATCACAACAGACGGCAGGTTCACATTTTTTGTATTGGTTCTAATATAAAAATTTCTAAGTGTACAAAAAATAAATAAGTAAATACAAAATGTAAATATATTTTTAATTAAAAAAAGTGGTTTTTGTATATTGTATGCATGCTTGCCGACAGTTTGCAAGCCCGCAACTTGTCAGCGCGCTGCAAAAATGCTGACAATATAAAGAAACACTTGCCTCCTTGAGGCCGCTCAGTTCCTAGGTGTCTCCCCAGGTGGCTCCTGTCACCCACAATACTGCCCGAAAGCCTGGCCAAGTTGCAGTTCGTTGTGCATGTTAAAGAGAAACCGTAACCAAGAATTAAACTTAATCCCAATCAGTAGCTGATACCCCCTTTCCCATGAGAAATCTATTCCTTTTTCACAAACGGATCATCAGGGGGCTCTGTATGGCTGATATTGTAGTGAAACCCCTCCCACAGTGTGATGTCAGGACCATGGTGCTGACAGTTTCCTGTCTGTGAACCTCATTGCATTGTGGGAAATAACTGTTTACAGCTGTTTCCAACTGCCAAAAAAGCACGCAGCGTCTCCTTCCACTGACATCTCCTGCCAGCAGTAAAAATGTCGCTGTGTAATGTCAGAATGTAAATCAGGGAGAGGTAAGATTTTATAACGGGCAATCACTGACTAAATCATTTATACATAAATATTGTAAGAATTGAGCACTTTTTTTTTTTTTATTACATTATTTTAACTGGAGTTTCTCTTTCACTCAGCCTCATGGTCAGTGGAACAATAACAAACTTTTTTGAGACACAACATTAACATATAGCTAGAGTGCAGTACTTTTATAATACTGTAGGTGGCAGCAGATAAAGTATATGAATCTCTATATTCAATAGCGCATGTGCGGCCCAGCCAGGCATGCTCCCGGGTTGCATTCCTGTGTCTGGGAGCCTTCTGCGCTTGCGCAGGCGCATAACACTCTCAGTGATGGGAAGCGCAACTCGGCCAGGCTTTTGGGTAGTATTGTGGGTGACGGGAGCCACCTATGGAGATGGTGAGGGACTGAACAGCCTCAAGGAGGCTTAAAGCGGTATAAAACCCTGACATAATATTCAATAAAAACATGTTTTCCTACTTAATATATGCCATACGGTTATCATACTTGCTTTTGTGCATAAGTATTATTCTTCCTTTAGAAATTACAAGTTTCCAAAGTACACTTTTTTGCTTTGAGAGCTGACTTTGCATTTTATTCATCTTGAAATATAAGCAGAAATGCTTTCTGACTGTCTGTCTGTGTTCAGGAGAGTCTGCAGTGTCAGAGAAGTGTTTACATTCCTCACTTGATACAATTAAACACAAGATAACATTATCTCCAGTTCGGATGCGTCCAGCTTTCCCGGCATTGAGCTTTTCTGTCCTGTGCTTAACCCTTTGAATGCTGTTCTAGTAAGAAAAAAAAATGCTGGTAGTATATAATATGCTGTAAATAATGTTTTAGAGAAAAGAAGAATTGCTAGGTTTCATTCCGCTTTAAGCAAGCCCCAGGTAAGTATAGAACCTGAGATGGCTCTCTTCTCAGGTACACTTTAATACTTAATTCATGTTGTCTTTGAAATATACAACCATCAGCCCAGAGGTTGTATGCAGATAATATTGTGGTAGTAACAGTGGAAGAAATGAGGGCTGAGTTGATGAACGGCCGATTCTGAGATCCGGTGAGTGATGAGCGGGGCTTGCTATGTATGGTCAGATCCGGACAGGTATTCCCGTCCTGTGATGGACATCTGATACTGCCAGGGAAGAAGATAACATGACAAGCTGCAGCTCACACACTCTGCTGCGCTTTAATTGCTATAATGAGGTAATGACTGGGATTGGCCAGTGTAGGGAGGGGTTAATTTTACTGTATGATGACAACTTGTATCAGCCCCATATTTCCCCATTCCTATGAAACATAAAACCAACTTTTACCTGGTAACAGCCGGTCTGTCCCATCACTTTCCCATATGAGACTTTATCGCTTTCTCTGCTTGACAGACTTAATATTATACCTCAGTACTTGGGCATGTTATTATTAGCATTATGTATTCTGTATATAGCATCAACATCTTATGCAGCACTTTCCAGAGTACATAGTCATGTCTGACTGTCTTCAGTGGCACTGGTTAGGGGCTCCGCCTCTGACACAGGATACCAGGGCTTTAATCTCATCTCTTCCTTGCCTGCACCTAGTTAGAATGGAGACCTTGGGCTAGACTCCCTAACACTTCTACTGCCTATAGAGCACATCCTAGTAGCTGCAGCTCTGCTGCTCTGCTGCTCACAGAGAGGTGCTCATGCTTGCTACACAGCCGTAGCAGTTAAGGCACCAATTTTTTCACTGACCTGAGGAAGCGGGCAAGCACCTGCGAAACGCGTTGTCAATTTTATGTGCTTGAATAAAAGACCTTTTATCACTATACTAGTCCGAATTCTTCAAAAGAGGTGAGATTCCCTCTCTGTTTATAAGATTAACAGCTTATTAGCCCATCTTTTATGCATTGGGCGCCTCTATCCCTGTTTTAAGTGTTTTCTCAAAGGAGCCCACAATCAAATCCCATGAGAAAGCTTTACCTTTTCTCCAATAGATCATCAGGGGGCGTCTGTACGGCTGATATTGTTGTGGGAAATAACAGCTTTTTCCAACTGCCAAGCTAGCAGCATCTCCGTCTGTGCATAGAACTCTCAGTAACGAACATTCCGTACAGATAATCTGGCAGAACGTAAGCTGTTACCACCAGTATTAAATTTCAGAATGTAAATCAGGGAGCAGAAATATTGTACAATGGGCAAACACTGACTAAATAATCTATAAATTAATATTGTAAAAAAAAAAAAGCTATTTTATTAATGATGTTATTTTCCACTACAGTTCCTCTTTAAAGGGGAACTGAAGTGAGAGGTATACGGAGGCTGCCATATTTATTTCCTTTTAATCAATACTAGTTGCCTGGCAGCCCTGCTGGTCTATTTCTCTGCAGTGGTATGTGAATAACACCAGAAATAAGCATGCAGCTAGTCTTGTCAGATCTGACTTTAAAGTCTGAAACACCTGATCTGCTGCATGCTTGTTCAGGGGCTATGGCTAATAGTATTAGAGGCAGAGGATCAGCAGGGCTGCCAGGCAACTGGTATTGCTTGAAAGGAAATAAACATGGCAGCCTCCATATACCTCTCTCTTCAGTTCCCCTTTAACCACTCCAGCCTGTGAGTTGTTAGTTCTACTAAGAGTTATAAAGCTGGTAGAAAAAAATCTCTGGTCTCCCAGAATGCGGGCTGGGGGTGGGATTCTGGGGATTCTGCGTAAAAAAAAATAGCCTAGGCTAAACGTCACTGAGAGGGCAGGGATACATAGCAATACACAACAATATATAGCTATAGGTAAGTGTAAAACAGGATATTTCATGTAAAAGTGGGTATCTTGCATAATTTACTGCTTTCTACTACGGTTTATGTCATTACAGTTCCTCTTTAACTTTCCTTTAACCGCCCCCTAGCGTTATGGACGATCTGACTTTACCTAAAAAATAGCTACTATAAGCAAGAATGAGTCAGGCTCATCCAGTTATTACAATTAGTCACCTGCGGCGTCATTGGTGTGTGGTATTCCCGTCTTCTTCGCGGCGTTCACCGGCGGCAATCTCCTTTTCTTCTGGATTTGTCACTTCCTGCCCCACCCGGCGATCACATTTCCGGGCATGGCACTCTGATAAAGCTGTGTGCGCCACCTGGTGTCAGGAGTATGCAGCATCATCACAACAGGCGGCAGGTTCACATTTTTGGTATTGGCTCTAATATAAAAAATTCTAAGTGTAAAAAAAAATAAATAGGTAAATACAAAATTTAAATATATTTTTAATAAAAAAAAGTGTTTTTTGTATATTGTATGCATGCTTGCCGACAGTTTGCAAGCCCGCAACTTGTCAGCGCGCTGCAAAAATGCTTACTATATAAAGAAACACTTGCCCCCTTGAGGCCGCTCAGTTCCTCGGTGTCTCCCCGATTCTGAGATCTGGTGAGTAATGAGCGGGGCTTGCTATGTATGGTCAGATCCGGACAGGTATTCCCGTCCTGTGATGGACATCTGATACGGCCAGGGAAGAAGATAACATGACAAGCGCGGCTCACACACTCTGCTGTGCTTTAATTGCTATAATGAGGTAATGACCGGGATTGGCCGGTGTAGGGAGGGGTTAATTTTACCATATGATGACAGCTTGTATCAGCCCCATATTTCCCCATTCCTATGAAACATAAAACCAACTTTTACCTGGTAACAGCCGGTCTGTCCCATCACTTTCCCATATGAGACTTTCTCGCTTTCTCTGCTTGACAGACTTAATATTATACCTCAGTACTTGGGCATGTTATTATTAGCATTATGTATTATGTATATAGCATCAACATCTTATGCAGCACTTTCCAGAGTACATAGTCATGTCTGACTGTCTTCAGTGGCACTAGTTAGGGGCTCCAGGGCTTTAATCTCATCTCTTCCTTGCCTGCACCTATTTAGAATGGAGACCTTGGGCTAGACTCCCTAACACTTCTACTGCCTATAGAGGACGTCCTAGTAGCTGCAGCTCTGCTGCTCTGCTGCTCACAGAGAGGTGCTCATGCTTGCTACACAGCCATAGCAGTTAAGGCACCAATTTTTTCACTGACCTGAGGAAGCGGGCAAGCACCTGCGAAACGCGTTGTCAATTTTATGTGCTTGAATAAAAGACCTTTTATCAATAAACTGGTCCAAATTCTTCAAGAGAGGTAAGATTCCCTCTCTGTTTATAAGATTAACAGCTTATTAGCCCATCTTTTATGCATTGGGCGCCTCTATCCCTGTTTTAAGTGTTTTCTCGGAGGAGCTCACAATCAAATCCCATGAGAAAGCTTTACCTTTTCCCTACTGCAGTCATAGTCTAATGTTCTACCCAGGGGCATAGCAGCAACAGGGTACCCGGGAGAGAAGATACAGTGAGGAGCACTCTGCAGTGGAGAGAAGACACAGACCAGCAAACAGGTGAGTATAAGCTCCGCAGCCTGCACTCTGCACAGCCTGGGGGGCGGATGGGGGTTGGACGGGAGACCTGGTGACCAGGCAGGTAGTGTGCACAGACTGTCAAAGCTTTTTATGCTTAAAGAGACACTGAAGAGAAAAAAAAAATATATGATATAATGAATTGGTTGCGTACTATGAATAATTACTAGAAGTTTAGCAGCAAAGAAAATATTCTCATATTTTTATTTTCAGGTATATAGTGTTTGTTCTAACATTGCATCATTCTATAATATGTCCAGATTGCACAACACTCAGCATTCAAAATGATTCTTTCAGAGCAGTCTGTGAACTAATGACCTCTCCTCTAGCAGAGAAAAAGTAAATAGTTCAATAACACTTGAGATAATAAGTCAGATAACAGCCCTCTCCAGCTTAATTGCTTTTTTGCATAGCGATAACAACTGAAGTTTCTTAACTCTTCCTGTACTGGAAACAATTAGACTGATGTATCTGATCTTAATGTTTTGTTTCTTAGCTGTACTACACATACAAATCATAATATCATAATTTTTTTTTCGCTTCAGTGTCTCTTTAAAGAGTCTCTGAAGTGAATAAAATTTGCTATTTTTACCTTGTATTTCGCTTCAGAAGTCTCAGTAGAGATAAACCACTGCATCCCCGTAGAAAAACGAGGGCTTTAGACCCCCCAAATCCACGGGCGGCAATCCGAGCAGCGCTTCCTGAAAGAGGCAGAGCTTTCAGATGCAGCTCTGCCTCTACTGATGTCACTCGCCGCGGATCTCCGCCTCTCCCCGCCCCTCACACTCTTCCTTCACAGAGAGGGTAGAGGAGAGGCGGAGATCTGCACAGCGATTGCCGTCAGGAGAGGCAGAGCTACAGCTGAAAGCTCTGCCTTGCAGGGCAGCACAATCCACGAATGAGATGGTCGTGGATGTTTGCCCCGGGATTTGGGGTGTTTAAAGCCCTCGTTTTGCGGCGGGGATGTGGCGGTTTACCTCTGCTGAGACTTCTGAATCGAAATACAAGGTAAAATTAGCAAATTTTATTTGCTTCAGAGTCTCTTTAAGTCTATTGAAAATCTGTGTACAGTGTGTGGATGGATTCAATCAGATAGATCTATCTGTTGGCCACATTCTTAGCACCTCCGTGTTCGTCTGTGGGGGGGGCATGCTGGCTGTAGGTAAATAAAAAATTAGAGATTGGACAGATCCCAAATTTCCTCAAAGCCGAATACAAAAATATTTGTTTTTTCTCAAATCTTCCGAATCCAACGAGTCCTGTACGTAAGAATTGCACGACCCATGTAAGAATAGTAGATAGACTTAGAACAGTATATCTTATTCGATTCGAGATTTCAAGAAAATCAAGAATCTTTTTGGTTTCGGATTCGAGGAAATTTGGGCTTCGGCCCTTCTCTATCAAAATGAATAATAATGTCCCATAGATATTTGCCTAGAGTTCTCCTTTAAACTATAAGACTCCCAAGTGAAAGAACTGCAATCATAACGCGCGACAAGCATTTGGGCTTCCAATTTCACAGACCTCTCTGGAGCACTTTCAGGGCCTGCAGCAAATTAACATTAAAAAAAAATTCTGGTAAGAAGATCTTCAAAGTATGCCTTCAGATGGGCCGACGGTGAAATGGTTAAGCCGTTCTTTTTGCAAGATCTTTATTGGCTGCAGGAACAAAGTCCATAAATTAGCCCAACATAGATGTTGTACCACGTTCGCTATCAGTCTGGGGACGCACCACTGAAAGATCCTATTAACATTTCCATTTGGTGGCGGGCCAAGAAGGAATCTCACAACAATTGATAATGAAACCTTTTAGCTATTTAATGTCTGCCAACAAAACTCTTATGTAGCGTCTACATTTCGAGCGCGGTGGTGAAATGGGTAAATTTACTCCGAGCGCAGCTTCCCGGAGAGAGAGGAAAAGTTCCAGAGGTGGAGAGTTTCATTTCTTTTTGTCTAACCATAGGATCTGTGTGGCAGGAAGCAAAAGAGATCAAAATGGATTACGTAAAATCTCTTGTCTTACCAGACATGTTGGTGGTAAAGGTAGGTAGACAAGACACAGAACATTTATATTGCGCTTTTCTCCTGGTCAGACTCAAAGCACCAGAGCTGCAGCCACAAGGGCACACTGTATAGGCGGTTGAAGTGCTAAGGAGTCTTGCCCAAGGTCTCCTTACTAAATAAGTGCTGGCTTCCTGAACAGGAAGAGTTGAGATTCGAACCCAGGTCTCCTGTGTCAGAGGCAGAGCCCTTAACCGGTACACTATTCGGTGTAGAAGGCCAGACTTTTTGTTACCACTAGGCCAGCTACCTTCTGATGCCTGTTATATATCCAGCAGCCTCCTCCCATTCCTTGTAGCCCCTTTTCTATGTGTGAAATACATATACAGCAGCTCCTCTCTTACATGTACAGCTCCATTTAGCAGCAGCTTTCATCTACCATTCCTTGCTCTCCATTTGCAGCCTCCCCTTCGATAATAAGAAATCTTTCCTTCATATCTAGCCGCCCCCTTGGCTCCAGCCGCCCGAGGCCCAGGCCTATGTTGCTTTTCCAGAAACTCAAACTTTTTACATGGTCTCTGATGCATATCCAGTGTACACGAGATAAACCTCGGGTCAAAAATCAAATTCTTACATAACATAAGGGAAGCCTCTGGATCCTGTATAGGCTTCCCACTCCCTCCTCCAAACCTCCGTAGGTGAGCTTTCGATTTCTGAGCAATGTTCCCCTCAAGTTCTCTTTAAGGATATTATTATTGATTTATAAAGCGCCAACATATTCCGTGGTGCTGTACAAAGTAATATATACAGTATATATGTATATATATATATATATATATATATATATTTTTTATAAAATATTTACAGCAAAGTCCCTAAGAACTGGCTTGTGCTTGTTGGTTGCTTAAGCAACCGGGAAAAATAGCACGAACCTCCCTCCGTTCTTACCGATCCTCTGGGCACTGTCGTCTACTGTACACTACATTACTTTGTTACAGCTGACACAAATCCTGCAATAATCCTGCGGTGTGTCTACTTCCTGCTTTCATGGAAGCAGACAACATCCTGTTGACAAATTACCTGCTCTGCCGAGGCAGAGGAGGTTCCTGAGCTGACACAGCTGAGAGATCAAACTATGGTAGTGATTAGTCACAGATGAGGGGTAATTAGACAAGCTAAACTCTCTAAATACATACAGGGTGCATTCTCTGTTTTCCTTCCGTCTTCTGCAAGAGCTCAGGTCCACTTTATATCCCTTCTAGTGGGTGGGTTGATTCTACCTGAATGAAAGCACTTCTGCCCTGGACTGGACTGTCTCACCCTCCATGGAGTTTTTCAGATTAGCGCAACTTAGTTCTATCGTCATCCCCTGTATACACTTAACATTTACGTAAACTGCTGAGCAAGCTTCAGCAAACCATGACCTTTTTTTTTTTATTGGGACCTTTTGCAGTAACACCAGATGTAGGGACGCCTGCTCCCGCGTGTCCCAGCCGTTATCTCATGTCAGTAGTTCAGGCGTTCCAGTGACCGCAGCAAACTAGAAATAAACTCGTTCACACAGAAGGGTTTTATTTTGTAAAGTCTTCTGCATTATCTCATTCTGACGTCAGCAGCTTTTTGCACATTAGTGCTTATTTACCAAATAATACCCTGATAAAATATGATAAAAAGCAAGCCATTAAGGCCTGTAACATCAGCAGAGCTTTGTACCGGTGCCATGGAAAACTGAATAATGTTGTCTCCGCTGCTGCCAGAAAGCTGGAGATAGTTGACGTGATTATGGCACACTAAAATAAGTCTCACATGTGGATACAGAGGGCCTTTATGTGTAAAGAGGTATCAAGTTCCCTGAATCACTTTGGGATGTGCCATGTTTATTGCATCTTGTGGTTCTCTCTCGGATTTCCAACAAAATCTGCTCCGCTCGAGTCTTTGTTTGCCTGGACTCTTTCATTGACAACAGCTATTCTCATACTGAGGAGGACCTCAAAATTATTTTATTCACCAAGCACAACTGGGTCGTTCTCGGAATTGGGATTGACACTTCCGAAGCTCAGAGTAGAGTAGGAATATAGATAATACAACAAAGCTCGATGAACAGACGTGTCACAGACAACAAGATACATAACAAAAAAAAGTTTCACTACACAGTCCAACAGTCTGGGTATCCGCAACCTTAAGGGGGGGGGGGGGGGGAGAGGAAGGAAAAGGGGTGGGCGCTGGAGGTTGAAAAGCATGGAGGTTGACAACAGAAGGAAGAAAGGAGTTCCTTGCCTTGAAGTTTTGGTGGAGTTGGCCCAAATCCTGCGACTTGATGGTAGCCTACTGAAGAAGCAGTGTCCAGGGTGTGTGGGGTCCCATGGGTAGTAGTCAATGCTCTGGAGTGCAGACTGGAGTTGTGAAGGCAGTCAAGTGATATAAGAGGTCTCCCGATGACCTTCTCTCTGTATCTGTCCCTGGTGGAGGAGCCAGTGTACCAGACCAGGATCGAGGAACAGAAAATGGAGGAAGAGTGGTGGTGTAGAAGCTTGTCAGCAGCTCCTGGGCCATTCTAGACTTCTTAATTTGGCGGAGGAAGAATAGCCTCTGCTGGGCTTTCCTTCTGGGTGGAGGCGGTGTTTTAAAATTTGAAAACGATAAATTTCAAAGCGATAATTCTCAAAAATGAAAAATTTTGGTTGAATGTGCTCAGTGCCTGCTATTTATTGGGGGCCCAAATTTCTGATTTTAGCGCTCAATAGCTAATATTTGCATTAACGCCTATGAGGCGCCCAAATTATCCTCTAGCTGTGGGTGCCAACATTTCCTGCTTTTCTGTGTCAGAGGCAGAGCCCTTTACCAGTACGCTATCCAGCCACTATGACATCTCAGTTCTTGCATCTTTGAATGAAGTCACCAGCCTTGGTTTGATGAAGTAGATTCCTTCGGCAGTGCTATGCCAATTAGGCCAGTTTATTGGGAGTCCCAAGACTAATTAAACCTTATATATAGGGAAAGGGCAAGCATTCCTGTGAGCGAGAGCGCGGCCATTGTCAGGGATTACATGCAACAGTGGGACTCCACTTCATCGGCAATCATCTGCTCAGCGTGGTGTGACTCCAGTGACACCGAGCATGCTGGGAGACTGCTTGTTCATCTTGTTCCTAGCCGGGATTTAGACATGACCACTATGACCTTTTACTTTCATTTAGAAGTGTTTTGGAAATACCCCAGGAAGCTCTTCCTCGGCATTGAACTTTTCGGCTGTTAAAAATGAAGCTGTAAATAGGCTGGTCCCGGGGCAGAGGTCATGACCTTCATATGCATCATTGCCATAAAGGCTGGGGTTGCGAAAGTCCCAAAACAAATGGAACACTCTTCGCTTTCTACCATGAACCAGTTAATCGATGAAGGGGATAAATCATAAGTTCCCAGGCCGACAGTAAAACCTAACAACAGGAAAGAGGTGTGAAATAGAATAGGTTCCTATTTGCCAATCATGGCTTAACTCGTCCATAACCAAAACTGTATTCAGGGCTGGTTGCTAATTTTTATGAAGTACAATTTAGGCTTCTTAATATGTTCCCATTAAAGGCATTTTCATTTTTTTCTCTGGCGTAGTGGCTAGCGTTCCTGCCTTGCAGCTCTGGGTCCCTGGTTCTAATCCCATCCACGGTACTATCTGCAGTTTGTATGTTCTCCCCGTGTCTATGTGGGTTTCCTCCGGGTACTCGGGTTTCCTCCCACATCCCAAAAAAAGACAGATAAGTTAATTGGCTTCCCCTTAAAAAAATATGATACATTAGACATATGACTATGGTAGGGATTAGATTGAGAGCTCCTTTGAGGACAGCCAGTGATAGTTACATAGTTACTTGGGTTGAAAAAAGACATACGTCCATCGGATTCAACCAGAGATAGGATATGACTCTGTACTCTGTGAAGTGCTGTGGAAGCTGTCGGCACTATATAAATACATAATAATAATATTAATATGATAAATGAGTAGCACATGAGACATTACGCATGCAGCTAATCTTGTCAGATCTGACAATAATGTCAGAACCATCTGATCTGCATGCTTGTTCAGGGCCTATGGCTAAATGTATTAGAAGCTGAGGAGCAGCAGGACAGCCAGGCAACTGGTATTGCTTGAAAGGAAATAAATATGGCAGCCTCCATATTGCTCTCGTTTCAGTTGTTCTTTAACAAAATACATGATAAATCGTAGTGCATTTTATATTGCAAACGCAGTATATAGTGAAAACAAACAGGTATAGGGAGGATACAATTATATAGATATATACTCACAAAGGTGGGTTGCAGTTCCTGGATTATTAGAGGTGCCTACACTCTATCCCCTATGTTATCAAGGCATTTTGTATTGACCTGAGGAAGCGGCCATGACCCGTGAAATGCGTTGTCAGACTGCTTTTTGGATAAAAACTTTTTTACAGTTGAACTGGTGTTTATATCTTCTGGAGAGGTAAGCGATTACCTCTCTTTTTTTATTTTATTTTTAGTTTTATTTGTATTTTAAAACACTAAACCACATATTGTGTGCCTCCATCCTACCCATTATCTCTATACTGTAGTTATCTATAGGTTTGTCCTTGAAAACGCAGCCACATTGAGTTCTTAGAGGAGCTGTCAGCAATACTATCTCAGAAAACAAAACAAATCACATGTATAAGTAGATAAATAATTGCTCTACTTACATAACATATGTATTGCACTGTCCACATTTTGATTTTAGTGATTTTTCTATAGTAAAAAAAAGAGAAAATTCTTCTTAGGATTCTCCATCTTAACTGTGTCTATTTTGAAGCCAATCCTGATGTCATTTTCTCCCTTACACTCTGCCTGATTGTGTATACATTGCCCGCCCTCCTCCCAGTCTACAGGCACTCCCACCCATCTCTGCAATAGAAAGTGCATTGTCTCAGCATGAGAAATATTGGCCAATCAGAGAGAAACAGAGGTGTGGGAGGGGAAAACAGGAGGGAAAGAGGCTTCAGCCAATCAGGCTGCATTAGTTATGTCTGAGGGGAAAGTAAAGCAGCAAAAAAAGACAAACCAGCATGCCCTGCAACTTCCTTTGTACGGCAATGTACCAAATAAGAGCCAGGAAAACCGAGGAATGCTGTTTTTTGGCTAAGAAAAAGAAGAGTGATTTTTAACCTTTGGATTGCCTGGTTAGCATCCTTATTGTTTACCAGATAAAAATAAAATTGATTTTTGATTTTATGCCTGACAGTTACACTTTAACGTGTTAATATCAGAGCATGCCAGGCTGTCCTCATCGCTGTAGGTTAAGGTACATATTTAGGAACGAATATATAAGGACATTCCTCTACTAAGCACTTAATTCCCTCCAATTTACACCTGGAAGACACATTCTCTGTCCGCATTGGGTGTTCCATCCGGGGACGTTTCGCTGCATTAATCTGATGAAATATGCCTCAGAAGGGCCGCCTCCTCTCACGCGGATCTCCCGTGCGTTCTCTGAAAGCCGCAGTGATCCAGAGAATTACCTCTCGTCTGCCGCTGACAGGTGTGATGTGTCTTAGCTTGATCGCGTAGAACACCAGCCACTTCCTGTCACATCTTCACAGCCAACAACACTTCACCGAACGCCACCGCCAATAGTCTTTTGTTCCGTAACGCTCGCTAATCTTGCTTTTCATCCCATCTGCCTGTAGAATGCTCAGGATTTTATTATTATTATTTGTCTGGCAGGGCTGCCTGGGAAGTTTGCCTACAGCTGCGAGGGGCAGAGGTGTGGTGCCGCCGGCACAGCGCCAAGCTTATTACCTGACAAATTGCTCAGCTCTACAGAAAACACGTCAAGCTGGGGCCCGGGCAGCATGGCGGCTCCTGACGTTGCTGTTTATTTGGAGTGACAGTGATGAGCGCTGACGGCCCCCAGCCTTTTACTGGAATGTGGGCAAATTAAACACGTCTTCCCAGAATAGTGACAAAGTGATTTGTAATTTGCAGGTGGTGGTGTGCTTTCTCAGTTCCTAACAGCGTAGGCCGATTGCTACTTTTTGTCTACCTGGGCTAAATGTTTTTGTTCTGTTCCTTCTCCCCTAACAAGTAAATAGTGTCCTCCTATTCTAGGGACAGCTCCTCATTTAAAGCAGCAGTCCAATTCCAGTTAAAGGGAACTTAAAGTGAGAGGGAAATGGAGGCTGCCATATTTATTTCCTTTTGAAGTAAGACTGAAGTGAAAAAAAAAAAAGTCACAAGCTCATCGTAGGAGAGGGAAAGCTTTCTGTTCCTCTTAGGGTCCCTTCGTTCCAGCACTGTCAACGGGGACATATTGCACATATTCCATTTGGGAATCCTAGGAAGCCTTCAGAAACACTTGCATCCCTTAGTGCTCCCAAAGAAGGCCTGCTCCATACTGCGCATGCGTGAGCGCTATCTCACACAAGTGCTTCCAAAGCTTCTCAAGGGCTCCCGGAGGAGGCAAATTTGAACTGGGGACTGTGAATTTGTAGCTCAGAAGTTCTCAGGACTTCTCATGAGCATCATCTCTTTGGAACGCTCTCCCACAACCTGTCCATCATGTTCCCAGCCTGGAAACCTTCACACATCCTCTAAAAACACCCCTGTTCAGAGAAGCACATCATTTTGCTATAGGTAGCATTGGAGGTTCACTGCCTCATCCGCTAACTTCTTCCCTAAAGTCTCCAACTCACTACTCTCTAGCTTGCGAGGGCAGGGACTGGCCAGGGACTTCCTCCTTCTATTGGTGATGTCTCATGATGATGTATGTATTTGTACATGTATTGCCGGATGTCCTGATTGTACAGAGTTTTGAACTAATGTAAGAAATAACGTAAGAGTTTTGAGCTCACCATGATTTGTTTTGTACTAGTGTAGCGCTACAGCAGGTGTTGGTGATATACAGGGCCGGCCTTAGGTTTCACAGCGCCCTGAGCGAAACCTGATTCTGGTGCCCCCCCCCCCCTTTTCATCCTCCTCACGGGCGCGCACACACACAGGCCCATATGCAATTCATAACCAAACAACCCCTTACATAACTTTACAATAAGGAAAGATTCCCCCCCCCCCCCCATCATGTCAGAATCTGTCATGGGCATTCTCTCACTGCTCCTCCAGCCTTTAGTCCACCCAAACTCCTGATGTGTGGTGGCAACACCTTCTGCAGCCTAGCTGTCACTACTCTCACTAGAGCCACTAGAGGGTGGCGTGTGCACACATGGTGTTGTCAGCAAGAGGCAGCAGCAGGTTCCTTGTGTTCTCCCCCCCCCCCCCCCCATCACCCCCAGCAGCACCAGGAGGCGGAGCTACCACTAGCAGCATCTACAGACAGACCTGGAGCCAGGTACAAATGTGGCCAGGGCCAGACTAATTAGAAGAAGTTAAGAGGGTGATATATATATATATATATATATATTACAGCAGTGCTGTTCTTTTGTGTACAGCCCCCTCCCTCACATGCATTACTGACCCTCCCACAGCATACATCATCCAGACAACCAGACTTATATTACTATGTAAACTCTTCGGGGGGGCATGGATTCAGTTAACTTCCTGGCATAGAGTCCTTATCTCATCTGAAATAGGAAGCTTTCTGCTATTTGTATGCTGAGATAAGCTTGTTACTGTAGCTAACAGCAACAGAATAAAAGAAAAAAACCTTTGCACAATCCCTCTGGCATTATGCAGTTCCTGCACATAGGTAAAGGCCCCCAGAGCAGGTAAAAAAAACAATGGGGAACATATAGGGACCTATTTGTTTTAAAAAAAAAATTAAGGAAGGGGGTGGCTACATATATATTTCGGGCACTATTTTTTTGACTTTTTTTTTGTTTTTGAATGCCACAAACCTCCTTAAACCATGCCTGACACATAACCCTCATGTTCTCCCTTAAACAAGCGACACCCATGCTAACCTAGAAATAAAAAACACATATATGTAGATAAATACTACTTCTACTTACATAACAGATGTATTGTGCTATCCACGTAATGATTCCTGTGAATTTTATAAAGGAAAAGCAGAAAATCCTATTCTAGGCAGTGGCCATCTTGCCAAGCTAATGCTGACATCATATCCTCCCTGACTCTTGTTTCCCCCCTCCCTTCTCTTGCTCATTATGTATTCATCAGCTGCCCTCGTCCCAGAGTCTTCAGACACTTCCACTGAGGTGTATTACTAGGAACTGCACTGTCTTTTTTTTTTATTTACACATCCAATCACTGAGTCACCTCAGCCTTGTTTGTAAACACAAGTAATCAGAGGGTGTTTCTGATAAGCAGCTAGGCAGGGAAATAAATGGAAGAAGAGGAATATATTATAGATAAAAAGAACTCCCAGCATTCAACTCTTTGGCACTGTTTGGCACTAGGGCCAGTGCTCCTAAAATATGTGATAACTACAATCCATAACAGCAGAAAAAGTTTTGCAAGATTTGAATGCAGGATTAGCATCGTTCTCAATTAATACACTCAGACCAGTTGCTGTTGAAATTAGATTTTTATGGTGACAATACCGCTTTAACATTAATCCCTTTCTTACTGAGAAAACAATCCCTTATCTTAAAGGACACCCGAGGTGAAAGTAAGTTGATAATATAAACAATTGCATCTATTCTCCTCCTAGAAATTACTTTTTTAGATATACCAGTTTTATTTTATATTTAAATCTTCGTTTTATGTTTTTACTGCGTTCTGCTCAATTCTGCTCAATGACACATTCATTGAAGTATGCCAGAGCTAAAATCTATGAACAATTGACCCTTTTTATCCCTTTCTTGCTCTCAGAAGCCATTTTCTGCTAGGGAAGTGTTTTATAGTTGGAACTCCTAATCAGTGAGTGTTGCACTGTAGTCCGATCCAGCCCCGACCCAGAGAGAAACTTTCACTTAGCTACCTGATGTTTAACTCTTTCATGCAAGTAGAAAAAAGGAACACCGCCTAGTTATGTGTATGCTTGGCACCGTACATACACATTTCTCTCTTACCTTGTCAGGTGTCACCTCGGGTATTCTTTAACTGATACTCACCTTTTTTTCATTGTCACCCTTCTGAATCTGAGACCTGGCTCCGAGGGCTGAAATCCCTCTTGTTGGTGCTTCTCTATATGATAGCTGAACACAGGCATCCATGATGGAAAATCACTTTATCTAACCATCTGCTTGTCAATCTGGTTAGGGAAGAATGTCCTCCCTATACGTGCGGTTATGAGATTTCTGGCTCTGAATAGCTGCACGTGTGTCTGGAGTCACCGCTGCTCCTTGACGTCCATTAGAGTGTCTTGGATGACATTCAGACGACACACGTGCAGCTGTCCACAGGAGACATCCTCGAAACAGCTGCTTTTGGAGATGAGGATAGCATGTGATATTTGGACCCTAGCAACGTCTTCCCCGTTAAACACTTGTGGAGGTGTTCCATGGAGATATTCCGGGAAGGTTAAAGTAAACCCATTGCTCTCGACCTGGGCTGGAAAACTGTGGAGAACCAAACTAGTACTGAAAACTTGGACTGGATTCCTTAAATTAAAATATCTTCTTGTCTAGCTCAAAAGAAATAATGTCTCAGCAGGACCTGTATTTGTGTTCTACACCCTAGGTTCTCAACGTGTGGTGCACGTACCCTAGGGGGGTACTTCTGATGGTTCCAGGGGGTACTCGGGCTTGATATATTTAACCAAGAAAAACAAATTTAGAGTTTTAGAAAATTATAAATCTATTACCTCCAGAGGAGTTCTGACTAATAGAAGGGTGGGGTGGAGGCACCCAAAATATATAGGTGTTAAAACTTTAAAACGTAATGTGTGAACTAGAGGTAATTGCTTACCTCTCCAGAAAATACAGACACCAGCTCAACTGGAAAAATGTTTATTCAAAAAATTGACAACGCGTTTCACGGGTCATGACCCGCTTCTGGAGGTCAGTACAAAAAATGCCTTCGCAGCATAAGGAGTAGGGTGTAGGTGCCACTATACTATAGAGGCCCCTTCTATCGATCCCTGCCGAGCATCAGTCCTCATAGGTGTGTATGAGACTTTACTCTGAGGGACAGTTGATGACGTGACTTACAGTAAAGTTCTGTTTTGTGATCAACACTGCACTTCACTCATTTGACTACAGAATGCTATTCTCCAGCCGAGATGTATCATTGCCGAGGAGTGCATGGCTTACAGTATGAAGTGTAATGACGCTTGCGATTCAGAGGAAGGGCTCTGGTGATTTGCCGAGGCCTCTGGACCGAGCAGACGCAGCTCTAAGGTTTCTCGAGAGGGTACAAATATTAATAGCATCCTGTAAATCTCTCCCTCTTGTATCTCTTACAACTTCAAGGCTATCCAGTAGATCAGAGAGAGATGACTTCACGAAATGTGGCTGACACTCAGAGTTTTCACAGTGTGGTGTTAAGGAGCTGATGATTGCGGACATAATGTATGTCTGCACCAGCAGATGAAGAACTTCAGCAATTGCGCCTCTCAAGTGCGTAAACATGTCCCCCGTCCAATAAAAGACACCCAAGTCTTTATCAAATATGGCTGGAACTTCTAATGGTGGCAGTGCTCAGTCTTATAGGGCGACTCCGCCTTCACACTCTCTTCTGGCTATACTAGGTCTAAACCCGGGCACTAAAATAGGCAACTTTGCAAACAGTTGTCATTACTTTTTTTTGTGTGCAGAAACCCTGTATAGTTTTTTTTCCAATGTGCCTTGTCATAAATATTCCAATTTTATGTAGCTAGAAAGGTTGAAAATTGAGAAGTCTGTGAATTTCACCCTCCTACAGATGGAAAACCTAAAGCAAATAGGAACCCTGTAGTCAATAGTAACTATTTATTGGCCAGATCAGATGTTTCATACTCTGGCTGGATTAGCTGGATGCTTGTTTCAGGTGTGTGACTCAGTCACTACTGCAGCCAACCGGACAGCCAGACAGTGTGCATAGCTCCACGGGCGTAACAATGGGGGATGCAGCCCATGCTCCCTGGGGCCCGCTCAGGGTCGTTTTTGGGGTGCTGGAGGGGTCGCAGCATGAGGGGAGAGCTTGGTGGCACGTCGGGGGGGAAGGGGGACTGTCGTCCCCCCCCCCTCCCTCACCTCGGGCTCTCCCCTCTGCGCTCCCCTCCAGCATTGAATAAAGTGTATGCTGGCGGTGGGGCGGTGACAGATACATACCTTCCGTGCGCTCCACGGATGTTCCTCTCCCTAGCTTCTGACGCTACTTCCTGTATAAACAGGAAGTCGTGTCAGACACTACAGTATGTGTCCATCTCCTCATGTATCATTATGTGTACAAGCCGCGCAGTCATCAGTACAAGCCGCGCAGTAGAGGAAACACATGGAGTAGCCGGGTGTTTGCAGTCCTCGCGGCGGCATGAATCTGGTAAGCTGCCGCCGCCGCTGCTGCTGCTGTCACCGGGGGAAATGTATACAATGGGGATAGCGAGACACGTGGGAGGGGGGAGGGGACCGGGGGAGACGCAAGCATGGCAGGGGGCATAAAGTGATTAGATGGGGACAGCTGTGGCACGCGGGGGGAAGCCAGGCACAGCGGGGTCACAGGCAGGGAATCCCCAATAGCGGCGGGTCGGCGGTTTGGATCGGCGGGCGTTTGCAAGTTGGGGATTCGCTGCCTTTGCCGTATAAGATGCCCATTTTCTGGGGAGTAAAGTGCGTCTTATACGGCGGAAAATACGGTACTTCTTATTTGTATATGTTTGCACATATTTTAAATTTTACAGTTTTTCGCTGTAGTGCCCCTTTAAAGACAGGAGATAAGCTTAGTGAATTAAGGCTGTAATCACTTGTGCACCAAAGCTAGTATGGTAACTATATGGCTAATAAAAAATAGGAAAACACATTTTTATTGAACGTTATGTCAGAGTTTTATCCCACTGCAGTAAATTGATGACCTGTTGAGGAAATGTCTTTCGTGTCTCAGGCAGGAGGCTTTGAACGAGCGGTGCCCTTCTGTGCCATAGTTATGAACGGACCACTGAGATTCATTCCTTCAAGGTGGTTCTAACTTGTTACTTGCCAATTATCGGAACAAACATTTTGTGGAGTTTACATACGTACCATTCTTCGCTGGTATCGCTTTCAAATGCCAGGTTCCTTGCAGCAGGGACGATGGGGGGGAGGAGGGGCGAGAGAGAGGGCACCCTGTCATATCTTGAGTTTCACACAGCTTGCGGATAAAAGGAGAATCTTTGGCACCTGGGTTCCTTCCAGCCCGCTAACCTTTGTGGCTCCAGCCTATCCCTTTCAAGACATACTTGTGATCTTATGCTTGCTATGCACCAGCCTCTAGACTTACTCAGTGGAAATGGCTGCTATTTCTGCCCCCTCCAGCACATTGTATTATTAGGCTGCTTGTGCGTGTGAAAGTTTAGGTGTCGCATAGGACTAAAGTGGAGGCTCTGCTGCAGAAGGTGCCATTTTCGAGGGACAGCGCCAGTTTATTTCCTCTAGTGTGCTGCCAAGTCCATGTGGGCACTTCAGTGCAGCCAGGATTTCCTTTTATACACACCGCTGTTGGACGCAGTCTATCGTTTTTCAGCTTAAAGGACAACTATAGTGAGAGTTATATGGAGGCTGCCATAATTATTTTGTTGTAAACAATACCAGTTGCTTGGCTATCCTGCAGATTCTCTGCCTCTAATACTTTAAGCCACAGACCCTGATCAAGCAGGCAGCAGATCAGTGCTTATGACATTATTGGCAGATCTGACAAGATTAGCTTCATGCTTGTTACTGGTGTGATTCAGACACTACTGCAACCCAATAGATCAGCAGAGCTGCCAGGCAACTGGTATTGCTTAAAAGGAAATACACATGGCACTACAGTTGTCCTTTAAAGTGTAAGGCTAATACACACATCAGACCATAGTCTTTGGAAAATGAAAGATCACAGACCAATTTTAACCCCTTCCATGTAGTATGAGAGCCATACTCTACACAGTCTATTCTATGGAGCTGAACTCCCCATCAGACAGAAATCTTTGCAAGATGCTGCACACACAGATGCTGTACAGACACAAAAGATCAGTATCTGCAAAAGATCTGTTCCTGCAAAAGTTCCGTTCCTCCAAAATGCATTCATAGTCTATGATATCTGCAGATCATCATACACACCTTGTTTAACTGGCATTCATCTGCAGATCAGACAATCATCTGCAGATCTGTAAATCCATCCTGGTGGATCTGATCTGCAGATGAATATCTTTTAAACAAGGTGTGTATAATGATCTGCAGATCTCATAGACTATGAATGCATTTTACAGGAACGGATCATTTGCAGGAACAGATCTTTTGCAGGAACAGATCTTTTGCAGGAACAGATCTTTTTCAGGAACAGATCTTTTGCAGATACTAATCTGTTGAATGTGTACGGGCATCTTTGTGTGCAGCATCTTGCAAAGATTTCTATCTGATGGGAAAATCAGCTACATAGAAAAGACTGTGTAGAGTATGGCTCTCATACTACATGAAGGGTGGTAAGATTGGTCTCTGATCTTTCATTTTCCAAAGACTATGGCCTGATGTGTGTATGCACCCTAATGCCTAGTACACACTAGCAATTTTGATGGATCAATCATTGGTCAATTTTACCACCTCCATGTAGTATGACCATTTACCTATATAATCTGCATAGAATTGAAAATCTGTTTGGCCCTCATACTACATGGAGGTGGTAAAATTGACCAATGATTGATCCATCAAAATTGCTAGTGTGTACTAGGCTTTAGTCTACATACAGGAGATAAAAGTTTCTGAATGTAAGCAATGTTGCCTTTTATCAGATATAGAAAATGAGAGTGCCTAATTTTATTTTTCTTCCTATGTTTTTTTTTTCTACTGTGGCCTGTTAAAAAGCAGGAAATTTAAAGTAATCACGAAGCTCTGGTTCAAAATAAGACCTTACCCTGAAGAGGGGGGAGCCTCACGATCCTATTGAGGCTCCCCTCGGTGGTCTGCTGTCCCTCGTCACTGAGTGTGGTCCCCCTCCACACCAGGGCCGAGCAGCTTGTCTTACTGTATCATGGCCATGCAGTAGCCGCGCACATGCACAGTAGCACAACGCCCGAGGCTGCGGCTTACTGTGCTGGTGGGCTCACACAGCGCCCGAGGCTCCGGCTTACTGTGCTGGTGGGCTCACACAGCGCCCGAGGCTCCGGCTTACTGTGCTGGTGGGTTCACACAGCGCCCGAGGCTCCGGCTTACTGTGCTGGTGGGCTCACACAGCTACTGCGTGGCCACGCTGTAGGAAAAGGAGCTTCGTGGCCCCGATATGATTAGTGGCAATACCTTGTCACTAATTTTCCGAGGGGAGGGAAGCCTCAATAGGATCCTGAATCTTCTCTCTCTTTAGGTAAGTATCTCTTTTTGTAGCTGAGCGTCGGCTCAGGTACACTATCAGTGTTCTCCCCAGAAATTTTTTCCAGCCGGGTGGCATGGAAAAGTAGCCGGGTGGCATGAAAAAGTAGCCGGGTGGGGCGAGATGAGAATGCAGGGCCAGTGCTTCTTTGAGCAACTCTGCTTACATCATAGGAGGAGGTGAGCCGATGACAGCCGGGTGGTCAACAAAACTAGCCGGGTGGAGCACCCGGCTAAAAGAGCCTGGGGAGAACACTGACTATAAAAGCTCCTCCTGCCTGGCTCTGGGTTACCTAGAGGCTGCCCTTGTCCTCCTCCAACAGCTTGTTCCAGAACTGTCTCCTCATGAAAGCCATCAGCAAGCTCTTGTCAATGGCTCACGTATGCAGAGTAACACAGACCCGACCAGTCTCGTCTTTTTCCGCCGAAACCCAGTTGGGTGCATGCTCCTGCGCAGGTGCAGCTTTCGGGGGTCAGAGCGCTGGAATGAACTCGTGGAGAAGGATGGGGGGAGCGTCCGGAGGATCCACAGACAGGCTTCCCTTTAGGTGAGTATCTAACTTTTTTTGATGCAGAAACTTACAGGTTTTTTCTTTAAAATATGGTTCTATTTGTATATGCTATTAGCACTTCTATCGGATTGTTATCATTTCTATTTAATTGATGGGCCTTTTTGTTTGCCTTGTACAGGTCCTCTTGTTCTGCATCACTGCTGCGCTGTACATGTTCTTCTTCAGGTAAGTGTCGCCTCCTCATCCCTTTTACATCTTTCATGGTTCATGGAGCAGCATTTCCTGTCGGGTTATAGAGAAGGAACACGACTTGTTTTGCTGTATTCATTTTTATGGTTATTGAGAAATATCCAGAGGATGCTGAAGAAAACAAAAATATATGTAAGAAATAAAGAGAGCCAATATGGTTAAAGTGAGGTTATTCATAGGTATAACTATTTGGGGAATGTGTGGCTCAGAGCCAGGAATCACACTGCTTCTGGGTAGTGCACTGGCTTGTCAGCATCTCTGACGGAGGGCCAGTGCACACCAAACAGTGCTAGCGTAATCGCAAATGCTCAGCGCTTTTTGAAGTGATTTTTCTAGGCGATTCTAGGCATGTGCAGAGCGATTTTCTAGTCATGCCAAGCGATTTTTGGAGAGTTTTGGTGTAGCCCTTTTTATTTTTTTGTTACAGTAGAGCTGGAACTGAACAGCTTCTGTAACTAAAACTCTTGGAAATTGCTCTGATCTAGAACTTTTCAGAGCGATTTTCTACTTTCCTATACTTATCATTGAGGCTTAATCGCCTCAGAAATCAGCAGAAATGCTGCAGGACTCGAGTTTGCGTTTAAGTAAAAAAAGCTCATCGCTCTGGTGTGCTCCATCCCATTCAAATACATTAGCCAAGCGCTTTTCAGATCACTCAGAAGCGCTCTTGGTGTGCACCAGCCCATAGGAGAACAGGGTTTGAATCCTGGGTGGAGCCAGTTAGCAATAGATACCTTGCTCGCCACCTGCTGAAAGGAACTGACACAGAACAGGCAATAGAGCACCTAGAATTGAAAATATGAAATGAACCTCCCCATACAGGAAGTTTGTAATAGAGTGTGCTGCAGCTCCTCTGCCTCCCACCCCCCCATATACATATGGAATCTGCCATCTTTCCGAGGAGAGACCGCAGCTGTGCCGCATTTTGAATTTTCCAACCAAGTTGTACGCTCACGACCACCACAGCACATAAATGCAAGTACAGTACTTTCATCCACAGTTCTGGGCCAGTGGAGCAGCCCCTCGTAGGTTAATAATGACGCTCACCCCAACCTCTGCCCCCCCATGCTGCACTCTGTTAAAAACCTCCCTTGTGGGGAGATTCACTTTAGTTTCAGGTGCTGTTGCCATTAATTCCACTAGACAATAGCCTTTTTTGTTTCATTAGTAATTATTGGTGTTTTTGATAGCAGAGTCGGGACAAGGTGCTCCAGCAACCAAGGCTGAGACACCAAAGTGCGCCTCTCCATCCCTACCACCCCAGCATCACACTGATTGCTATTACACTAAGAGGCACCCCAGGGCCCCCAACACCTTAATCTCTAGTTATCTGGCTTGCAGTCACTGCCATGTATCCCCTTTTCTTATTTCTCTCAGCTTCAAACACAATAGAGGAATGATAGCTGAGTGTGTTGTGTGTCCCTCCCTACACTGCGCCCTGAGGCTGGAGCCTCTCTCGCCTCTGCCTCGGCCCAGCCCCTCCTACACTGCGCCCTGAGGCTGGAGCCTCTCTCGCCTCTGCCTCGGCCCAGCCCCTCCTACACTGCGCCCTGAGGCTGGAGCCTCTCTCGCCTCTGCCTCGGCCCAGCCCCTCCTACACTGCGCCATGAGGCTGGAGCCTCTCTCGCCTCTGCCTCTGCCCAGCCCCTCCTACACTGGGCCTTGAGGCAGGAGCCTCTCTCACCTCTGCCCTGCCCCTCCTACACTGCGCCCTGAGGCTGGAGCCTCTCTCGCCTCTGCCCAGCCCCTCCTACACTGCGCCCTGAGGCTGGAGCCTCTCTCACCTCGGCCCAGCCCCTCCTACACTGTGCCCTGAGGCTGGAGCCTCTCTCGCCTCTGCCTCGGCCCAGCCCCTCCTACACTGCGCCCTGAGGCTGGAGCCTCTCTCGCCTCTGCCTCGGCCCAGCCCCTCCTACACTGTGCCCTGAGGCTGGAGCCTCTCTCGCCTCGGCCCAGCCCCTCCTACACTGTGCCCTGAGGCTGGAGCCTCTCTCGCCTCGGCCCAGCCCCTCCTACACTGTGCCCTGAGGCTGGAGCCTCTCTCGCCTCGGCCCAGCCCCTCCTACACTGTGCCCTGAGGCTGGAGCCTCTCTCGCCTCGGCCCAGCCCCTCCTACACTGTGCCCTGAGGCTGGAGCCTCTCTCGCCTCTACCTCTGTCCTGTTTGAAAGAGTTTTTGATGCTGATCACAGAGCTAACTTTGAAATTGTTGCCTTATGTGAGGCTCTTGAGAAACTGCCAGTTTTGTAATGCAAACTGGGGAAATTTGAAATCGTGAATGTTTTACATTATAACTTAAAACAATATTTTTCGGCTTCACCAAAACTGTCAGCCGTATCTTATAGATTTGCTGCTGATAACGAAAAATCACATTAAAAGGTATGAACCTGAGGTGGGTATTTTATATCTTAACATAGAGTGACCATATTTTTGTGGGTCCAACCTGGGACGGGGAGGGGGGGCGTGGGGGGGGGGGGGGGGGCGCAGCGCGCCGCGGCGAAAAGTAGGAAGGAGTGAGGAGCGCGCAGCGGCGAAGACTGGGGGAGGGGGGCTGCGCCGCGCCGAAAAAATGGGCGTGGCCATGACATTGTATGGGCGGAGCTAACGTAATGATGTAACAGCGAGGCATAAGAAAGCAGTGTTTACGCCATGATGTGGACAAATGAGACTTTGTATCATGGGTGTGCAGAAACTGTGTGATGCTAATAGTATACCGTAACCACAAAGCAGCAAACATAGCCATCTATGACCATTAAATAATAAATGCAGTAACAGTTACCCCGGACACCAGAAAATAAACGCAATAGGCAACATGTCAGTATAAAATAAATGCAATGCGGGCAAACATGTCAGTACAAAATAAACGCAATGCGGGAAAACATTTCACCAGAAAATAAACACAATGCAGGCAAACATTTCACCAGAAAATAAATGCAATGCGGGCAAACATGTCAGTACAAAATAAACGCAATGCGGGCAACATGTCAGTACAAAATAAACGCAATGCGGGCAAACATTTCACCAGACAATAAACGCAATGCGGGCAAACATGTCAGTTAAAAATAAACGCAATGCGGGCAACATGTCGGTACAAAAGAAACGCAATGCGGGCAAACATTTCACCAGAAAAGAAACGCAATGCGGGCAAACATTTCACCAGAAAAGAAACGCACTGCGGCCAAACATTTCACCAGAAAAGAAACGCACTGCGGCCAAACATTTCACCAGAAAAGAAACGCACTGCGGCCAAACATTTCACCAGAAAAGAATGGCACTGCGGCCAAACATTTCACCAGAAAAGAAACGCACTGCGGGCAAACATTTCACCAGAAAAGAAACGCACTGCGGCCAAACATTTCACCAGAAAAGAAACGCACTGCGGGCAAACATTTCACCAGAAAAGAAACGCACTGCGGGCAAACATTTCACCAGAAAAGAAACGCACTGCGGCCAAACATTTCACCAGAAAAGAAACGCACTGCGGCCAAACATTTCACCAGAAAAGAAACGCACTGCGGCCAAACATTTCACCAGAAAAGAAACGCACTGCGGGCAAACATTTCACCAGAAAAGAAACGCACTGCGGCCAAACATTTCACCAGAAAAGAAACGCACTGCGGGCAAACATTTCACCAGAAAAGAAACGCACTGCGGGCAAACATTTCACCAGAAAAGAAACGCACTGCGGCCAAACATTTCACCAGAAAAGAAACGCACTGCGGCCAAACATTTCACCAGAAAAGAAACGCACTGCGGGCAAACATTTCACCAGAAAAGAAACGCACTGCGGCCAAACATTTCACCAGAAAAGAGACGCACTGCGGGCAAACATTTCACCAGAAAAGAAACGCACTGCGGCCAAACATTTCGCCAGAAAAGAAACGCAATGCGGGCAAACATTTCGCCAGAAAAGAAACGCACTGCGGGCAAACATTTCGCCAGAAAAGAAACAATGCGGGCAAACATTTCACCTGGAAAAGAAACAATGCGGGCAAACATTTCACCTGGAAAAGAAACAATGCGGGCAAACATTTCACCTGGAAAAGAAACAATGCGGGCAAACATTTCACCTGGAAAAGAAACAATGCGGGCAAACATTTCACCTGGAAAAGAAACAATGCGGGCAAACATTTCACCAGAAAAGAAAGCATTGATTTACTCACCTGGCAGAAGTGTCCGGCCTCTGGCGCGCTGCTCCGTCCCGGGACCGTCTTGTTCCTCCTGCTCTGGTCTCCCGCGCTGACAGGGCTACGGCAAGATGGCGCCCGAAGCCCTGTACTAGTGACACAAATAGGTCTCCAGTACAGGGCTTCGGCAGCCATCTTGCCGTAGCCCTGCTCGCCTGCCGGTGTCGGAGCAGACACTGGAAGAGGAGGCTGGAGCGGGGCTGCGAGCAATGAACTGGCACGGCGTCTATAGACGCCGCTGCCAGTTCATTGAGGAGAGAGTGGCCAGAGTCCCGAGGCCGGGACGTCCCGCTGCTGAAAGCGGGACGTTTCCCGGGACCTCATTAAGCCTGGGACAGCGGACCCCGAATCCGGGACGTGTCCCGGGCAATCCGGGACGTCTGGTCACTCTACTTAACATGTTCTGTGCATAATTACATTCCTCTGTGTCTCTGTATTGATGTCCTCTAGTTCCCCCCCCCCCCCCGAGATCTGCTGTGCCCCTCGAAAAAAGCGCTAGGCTAGCGACACTCTGCTTGGTGCTAGCCTTGTATTTACCTGCAGCCTGTCGTTCTATATCGGCTCCCCCCACCTCTGTCCCCGCCGCTGCCCGCCTCCGTGTGCTTTTTCCAATCGGAAGCTAAGCCGCAGCCTGGGCGGTACTACCTGGCGGGCAGCGGCGGGGACAGAGGTGGGGGGAGCCGATATAGAACGACAGGCTGCAGGTAAATACAAGGCTAGCACCAAGCAGAGTGTCGCTAGCCTAGCGCTTTTTTCGAGGGGCACAGCAGATCTCGGGGGGGGGGGGGGGGAACTAGAGGACATCAATACAGAGACACAGAGAAATGTAATTTGAAGGGGGGGGGGGGGGGCACAGCAGACCCCGGGGGGGGACTAGAGGCAGCTAAACAGACACAGAGGCATGTAATTATGCACAGAACACGCCTCTGTGTTCTCTTAAGAACAATTGCCAGACGAGGATTAATGCGTATTAACGACTGATTTTGGATTCCGATTAAAAATCTTAGCAGCATGCAGTACGTTTTTTACGAAATCCAAAATTGGATCAGATAAAAAATCGGAATCGCATGTAGTGTGTAAGAGGCCTTTGTAATAACCGTATTTTTCTGACTATAAAACACACTTTTTCTCCCCAAAAGTTGGGGTGAAAAAGTTAGTGCGTCTTATAGTCCGTATGTAGAGCTGTGACAAGTGGAAAAGCAGCGCTGTATTTCCTGTGCTGCGTGCGTCTGCATACAGGATGCTTACTTATGCCCAGCTTTGACTCCTGCCACGCTGCGGCCTGAATGCTGGGATCACCCTGGACTCTGATTGGCGATCCACTGCGGCGATCGGCGATCCCCCACTGTGCCGCTGCTGCTGACCAGATGGTTCACAAGATGCTGAAGCGAAGTCCTGCTGGCTCCCAAGGCATTTGCCAATCATCTCTAACTGCCGGTGCCCGGTAATCCTCCGACATGCAAGATACATTCTTCCGCTTAGGAAGTGACAGCAGACGTGGCTGATTGGCCGCACTAGTCCTGCGGGCGGGATGAAGGCACCGCTCTTGAACCAATCACAAACCTTCCTCCCTGACACCAATTAAGTTTGTTCTTCAGGCATGTTGCAGAACTGGATCAGAACCGTACAAAGTATTGTCACATACATATGTAGACACCCTTTCTTTGTTTTTTTGTTTGTATACTTATATATGGTGTCGATTGAAGACCAAAAAGAGTGAAAAAAAATCATGATGTGGCTACATAGCTTGAGAAATGACAATGTGATACAATTATAATGTAACATGGTCACAGGTTGTACTGTAGTTTTCCTGTAGCATAAAAGCTTTTGTGTATTGCGTGTAGCACTCCTACAGGAGACATGTGGTCACTACAACAAGACCAGCATGCCATAGAGCAGTCGTCTGCAAACTTGGCTTTCCAGCTGTTAAGGAACTACAAGTCCCACAATGCATTGCAGGAGTCTGACAGCCACAGTCAAGGTTCATAAAGGCAAATGCATTGTGGGACTTGTAGTTGCTAAACAGCTGGTGAGCCAAGTTTGCAGATCACTGCCATAGAGGGTCACTTCTTTCCACGCTTCAGCTGTGGCCTTTGTGTCAGAGGAAGGGGAGGACGGTCTGTATGGATATTGTATACACTCTGAGGAAACTTGCAGAGTTCATATTTATTGTTGTTAGGAGGACTATGATAATACTTCTTGCGTAAGAAGTAGTGACATGCGTGTGAGAGCATCTGTGCACATTCTCTTTCTGTTTTTCAGTCCTCCTCATTCCATCATGCAGTCTCATTTATTATACTGTATATACTTCAGGTCAGGCAGGCGGTATGCTCATCCTTGGAGTATAAATTATGCATCAGACCATCAGACCATGTAGAGAGCTCTGTTTTTAAGTATAGTGAGCCTGAGTAAAGTGTGTTTAGTTAAATGTACAAGGGTCCTCCAGAAAGTATTGGCCTTGTGCTTACACCTGCTACGCAAGGTATTATTCCTGAGAAATTGAACTTGCATAAGTCAGGTTATTCTCATCCTTCCTTGCACTGCTTTCACACGACTGCAGTATCCCAGTAACTGTTTGCTCAGCAGCATTAATGGGAAGACACCCCCCATTCCATCAACTCATAGGTGATGAGTGTCATGCTACTACCATAAGAGGATTGAACACCTCGTGAAAAAGATATGATAAATCCTTAAAGGGAAGGTCCAAGCAAAATAAAAAAATGAGTTTCACTTACCTGGGGCTTCTACCAGCCCCATGCAGCCATCCTGTGCCCTCGTAGTCACTCACTGCTGCTCCAGTCCCCCGCTGGCAGCTTGCCGACCTCGGAGATCGGCGGGCCGCATTGCGTACATTTTTACGCATTCCCACTAGTGCAGGAACATTAACACATACATTTTTACGCATTACTGGTTCAATTCGTAAAAATGTACGCATTAAACCAGTAACGCATAAAAATGTATGTGTTAATGTTCCTGCACTAGCGGGAATGCGTAAAAATGTACGCAATGCGGCCCCCCCAACCTCTGAGGTCGGCAAGCTGCCAGCGGGGGACTGGAGCAGCAGTGAGTGACTACGAGGGCACAGGATGGCTGCATGGGGCTGGTGGAAGCCCCAGGTAAGTGAAACTCATTTTTTTTATTTTGCTTGGACCTTCCCTTTAAATGAAGGCGGTGGTTATGTGGAAAAATGATCAGACGATACAGTGCAGTGTATGCAGTAAGCAGAATAATGTGAGTAAAGTCTTGCCATACTAGAGTAGTCCAAAATGAAATACATTAATCACAATGCATTCTGTTTTACTTATTGTCCTGTAAGACTTTGAACACGTAACTCTGTTTAACGCAGTGTCCTATGTACACCTCAGTGTGTCTTAATACTGGGGTGTTAGGGATGAGATTGATATTTAAGATGGGTAAGAGGTGGAGGTTAGACATGAGATTGGTATTTGAGATAGCTAAGGGGTCGAGGTTAGGGATAACATTGGTATTTGAGATAGGGGTTGTGTTTAGGGATGATATTGGTATTTGAGATAGGTAAAGGGTCGAGGTTAGAGATGATATTGGTATTTGAGATAGGTAAGGGGTCGAGGTTAGGGATGAGATTGGTATCTAGATTGTAAGCCTTTGGTAGGGTCCTCCTCCTTTTGTCTCTTACCTGTTCATGCACATCCATTACTGTACACCCATCCTATGGATCTGAGTGAACCTAACTTGCCTAATCTCCATGCTCCCATCCAGTGATTAAGCATTACCTTGTACTCATACTGTGCTGCGTGATCTGGTCTTTCTTGTATTCATGTATTGTCATATTACTGTATGTCTCCCCCAAATATTGTCTGTAACCTTAACTAATGTCCAGCGCTGCGTAATATGTTGGGGCTTTATAAATACAATAAATACTAGAAGATAGGTAAGGAGTTGAGGTTAGGAATAAGATTGGTATTTGATATAGCTAAGAGGTTGAGGTTGGGGATGAGATTGGTTTTTAAGGTAGGTGAGGGGTTGAGGTTGGGGATGAGATTGGTATTTAAGATAGGTAAGGTGTGGAGGTTAGGAATGAGATTTGTAAGTGATATGTAAGAAGTTGAGGTTAGGGATCAGAGTGGTATTTGAGATAGGTAAGGGGTCGAGGTTAGGGATGAGAGTGGTATTTGAGATAGGTAAGGGGTCGAGGTTAGGGATGAGATTGGTATTTGAGATAGGTAAGGGGTCGAGGTTAGGGATGAGATTGGTATTTGAGATAGGTAAGGGGTCGAGGTTAGGGATGAGATTGGTATTTAAGATAGGTAAGGTGTGGAGGTTAGGAATGAGATTTGTAATTGATAAGTAAGAAGTTGAGGTTAGGGATCAGAGTGGTATTTGAGATAGGTAAGGGGTCGAGGTTAGGGATGAGATTGGTATTTGAGATAGGTAAGGGGTTGAGGTTAGGGATGAGATTGGTATTTGAGATAGGTAAGGGGTCGAGGTTAGGGATGAGATTGGTATTTAAGATAGGTAAGGTGTGGAGGTTAGGAATGAGATTTGTAATTGATAAGTAAGAAGTTAAGGTTAGGGATCAGAGTGGTATTTGAGATAGGTAAGGGGTCGAGGTTAGGGATGAGATTGGTATTTGAGATAGGTAAGGGGTCGAGGTTAGGGATGAGATTGGTATTTGAGATAGGTAAGGGGTCGAGGTTAGGGATCAGATTGGTATTTAAGATAGGTAAGGTGTGGAGGTTAGGAATGAGATTTGTAATTGATAAGTAAGAAGTTGAGGTTAGGGATGAGATTGGTATTTGAGATAGGTAAGGGGTCAAGGTTAGGGATGAGATTGGTATTTGAGATAGGTAAGGGGTGGAGGTTAGGGATGAGATTGGTATTTGAGATAGGTAAGGGGTCAAGGTTAGGGATGAGATTGGTATTTGAGATAGGTAAGGGGTGGAGGTTAGGGATGAGAGTGGTATTTGAGATAGGTAAGGGGTCAAGGTTAGGGATGAGATTGGTATTTGAGATAGGTAAGGGGTGGAGGTTAGGGATGAGATTCTTATTTGAGATAGGTAAGGGGTCGAGGTTAGAGATGAGATTGGTATTTGAGATAGATAAAGAGTTGAAGTTAAGGATGTTCTGGTTGGGCATTAGGGTTAACGTAAGTGTGTCAGTGTTTTTATTTTTGGGTGGTAGGCAATATTTCCCTCTGCCAATATCCTGCACATGACCGCATGTGGCAGATGAGAGATGGTTGGAGTACATCAGGTCTTCTAGGCATGCCTTTAGGAAAAACGCCCATGAAGTACATACAGCTGAAATGGCGGCATCTTTTGGCAAGCTTTACCATGGAAATCTTGCTGGGGAAGGAACAGCAGCCCTTCTGATGCCAGACATGGTTCACGCACAGTGCAAGTGAAATCTGTCCATGTGCGCGATATTTCTGGTGTTCTGTTACCAGGCAGGTTTTACAACAAAACACCATGTAATCACGGTGAAAGGCAGATTAGCGCATTCCACGTCTCCTGCTTACTGTTTATTTAAACCATCCCAAGGCAGTTTTCGGGCTGGCATTTCTCTCATTCCAGCCGTATCTACACATGTCCACCATATACTATCCTATTTTTCCGAGGAAACCGCAGCGGCAGCAGTCTTGGCCTCTGCAGGCCATTCCGTAAACTCCATGTTTCTATTCACGAAGAACAACTTCCTTATTTGTCCCCGGAGCCCCCCCAATGTATATACAGAGGTAGCGCTGCTCCCATTTACAGCTGCAGGGGCCTCCAATTACCTTACTTGTTTCCTGACAGCCAAGGTCAGTGTTACACATCATTGCCACCGAAGTATTCCTGCGTTCGCTTCAGTTAAAACCCCCAATCTAAAAAAATAGAGACAGCCCACGCTTGCCTATCTGAGCAGCAGATCAAGGCTCTGAGTTGAACAGCCATGAATAAAATATTCTATTTTCTTTAAAGTGGACCTGAACTCAGAACTTCCTCTCTGCTCTAAAAGATAAGCAGCAGCATAATAACCTTTACAGAAAAACATTTCCTTGCTACAGCTTATAGAGCTCCTTCAGAGATGCTGCAGTGTAGTTACTTCCTGGTTTGCTGGGAGCACAGAAAGGGTCAAACTCAGCAGACAGCTGGGAGCTCAAATTACAATAGCTCATTACGTGCTGAGAAGAAAGCATTAGACAGGCTGTTCTCTATAAACACACACGGGGTGGATTTCTCTGTGTTCTCCTTCTCTCCTGTGCAAGAGTTTAGGTCCGCTTCAAAGCTGGGATCCAGACAAATATGTGAAATGTTTTTGTTTTTTCAGCCAGTCCTGTAGTTCGGATGGCAATGGGCAGTTCTTATGGCTGGCCCCTGGCAGGTGACAGGAGCTTAAAGTGACATGAACACCAGAAGTATTTTTTTAAAATGTAAGGGAGGTTCAAAATAGTGTGAGCTGTCCCTGCTGAAGCCATTCTTCTGCAGCGACTAACAACTATCCTCTGGCTGTCAGTCACTAGAGAGGCGTGGCTTCAGTAGGGACTGCAGTTGATGCTATACTCACCATGGTTGGGAACAGAGAGGCTGTCAGTCACTAGAGAGGCGTGGCTTCAGTAGGGACCACAGTTGATGCTATACTCACCATGTTTGGGAACAGATGAGCCACAGGTGAGAGAGCACAGCATGGGCAGGAGGTGTGTCAAAGACCAGCAGGCTGTTGGCAGTCATCCTGCAGCCTGAACTTCATAGGAAAACAAAAGACATTTGCAATTAACCACTTCACCACTGAGGGGTTTTACCCCCTGACCACCAGAGCAATTTTCACCTTTCAGCGCTCCTTCCATTCATTCGTCTATAACTTTATTATTACTTATCGCAATGAAATGAACTATATCTTGTTTTTTTCGCCACCAATTAGGCTTTCTTTAGGTGGGACATTATGCCAAGAATTATTTTTTTCTAAATGTGTTTTAATGGGAAAATAGGAAAAATGTGGGGAAAAAAAAATTATTTTTCAGTTTTCGGCCATTATAGTTTTTAAATAATGCATGCTACTGTAATTAAAACCCATGAAATTTATGTGCCCTTTTGTCCCGGTTATAAAACCGTTTAAATTATGTCCCTATCACAATGTTTGGCGCCAATATTTCATTTGGAAATAAAGGTGCATTTTTTTCAGTTTTGCGTCCATCCCTAATTACAAGCCCATAGTTTATAAAGTAACAGTGTTTATACCCTCTTGACTTAAATATTTAAAAAGTTCAGTCCCTAAGGTAACTAATTATGTATTTTTTTTAATTGTAAATTTTTGATTTTTTTTTTAATTACAAAAAAAAAAAAAAATGGGGAGTGTGGGAGGTAATGAGTTAATTTTGTGTGTAAAAGTCATTTATTTGTATGTGAAAAATGTGTAGGGTGTAGTTTACTATTTGGCCACAAGATGGCCACAGTAACTTTTTGCTTTATTGCGACCTCCAAGCCTCCTTCCGGAAGCTTGGAGGAAGAATAAGGAGGCTGGACACGTGAGTTTCTTCTCACAATGATCGCGCTGCCCATAGGAGAGCAGCGGGTCATTGTGGGGCTTAGATCAACGAACGGGAATGGATTTTCCCGTTCATTGATCTCCGGGCGAGCGGGCGGCGGCGGTTTTACTAGCGGCGGGCGGCGTGTTTACGAGCGGGAGCGCGGACAGCGTCGGGAACGCGGAAAGTACGTGTTTCTCCGTCCCTGGTTTTTAAAGGATGGAAAAAGGGGCGGAGAAATACGTACGCGCGGGGGTAAAGTGGTTAAAGGATACCTGAGGTGACATGTGACATGATGAGATAGACATGGGTATGTAGAGTGCCTAGCGCACAAATAACTATGCTGTGTTCCTTTTTTTCTTTCTCTGCCTGAAAGAGTTAAATATCAGGTATGTAAATGTCTGACTCAAACAGGAAGTGACTACAGTGTGACCCTCACTGATAAGAAATTCCAACTATAAAACACTTTCCTAGCAAAAAATGGCTTCTGGGAGCAAGAAAGAGATAAAAATACGTTATACTTCAATGAATGTGTCATTGAGCAAAAACAATAAAACACTTAAAACTTAAAAAGTAGATTTAAACATAAAATAACACTGTGGAATATCTTAAAAAGTCAGTTTTAGGAGAAGGAAGATTGATGCAATCCTTTATTTCATTACTTTATTTTCGCTTCGGTGTCCTTTAAATTTTAAGTGCACCTTTTTCTTTAACATTTGTATTTTCATTAAAAAAAAGTGTGAACTAAGTCTTTCAGGGTTGCTTTATGAAGTTGGCTGAATTGTGTTTTGATCCTTTGTAAAATTGTGTGTTTTAAACTTGTGAGTTGTATGGAAACTGTCAAAATGCATGATTGGGTTAATTTATCAAGACAGTGCCAGAGTGGAGCATTTGTTCAGTACAAACCAATCAGAATCCACAACTGAAACACCATTGGTTGCAGTGGGCCACTTCCTGTGCCCCTATTTCCTTTGCACTGGTCCTAAGCCATCCTCTCAGTTCCTGGGCTCACCTTTCAAGGTTAGCAGCATCCCCTCAGTTCCCACCACCTGGGAGAAAGTTGTTCTTCTCAGAGAAAGTTCCACGTTAGTGTACACATGACCCGTATTGTTGGTAGATACAATCAGGATTCACATTATGCAGGCTGGTGAGAGCACAGCGTCAACTCACACAGGACAGGAACAGCAGGTCTGTAGCTGAGAACACATTTCTTTCCACCATCTCGGCCTTCCAGCGCTGAAGATCTGGTTTCATTTGCGTGCCTAGAAGAGCAGGAAGCCGTTTACCTGCAAGGGAAGCCCGCCAGTCACGAGAGATGCTTTTAAAGTCTAAAATTTCAGGTGCTTCTATCAGAAAAGCCATCCCCGGAGGAAAAAAAACAGTGAATCTCCTCCCTTTTGTGTCGTTTCCGAGTGTCAATCACAAAGAGCCATTGTGTTGCCGTGGCATTGATGTGACCTGACCATTTATCATGGTCCTGTCATTCTAGAGGGGAGAAAGTGGCTCCTCATTCTCAGGCCCCGGACAATGAGTCGCTGGAGGTATTGTAGGGCGGCCTTGTCTCCCATCTGCCCCTGCAAAGCTTTCTGCAGCCCTGCTAGGCGTAACAATATAGCCCATTACACGACGGGCTCTGAGCGCTCAACGCCGCGCGGCTGATATTACAGGTCAGATGCTGGGAAAGCAATTTCAGCTTGGCGGATTCTGTTCCTTCTATTGATCCTGGGACAAAAGCTCTGGGATAACAGCAGAGAGGCGATTTCCTGTGCGCTCTCTCCTCCAGAAACACCTACGTAGGAACACCTGTTTTATCAATCCTCTATCTGATCTCTCGCTAAATGTTGTCCACAGTGCGTTTAATATTTTCTCATGCAGCTTAAGGAGTAACTCTGTTTGTAGTAAGGAAGATCTGTAGGGCATTTTATAACTGAATGTTGTTACATATTAATGCTGAGCTTTTATCTGCACAAGTGGCATAACTTCAATTCATGCCCCCCCCCCCCCCCCCCAAATGTTCACACCCCTTCTCTTGCTTACCCTCGGTGTACTCCACACCAGGGGGCCCATCTCACAAGGGTCATAAAACAAGTGTTGCCATCATGATATTCACACCCATAACAAGTGTAGCCACAGAAACACCCGATCTGAAGTATGGATCCCTGTATCAGAGGAAGGGAAGGATAATAATAGGGGGAAGGGGGGGGGGGGGGAACTCTTTTTGTAAACTTGTTGGACACCATGGCAACAGTGTAAAGCTTGAAGCTTAAAGTGAACCTCCGGACTAAAAATCTACTCCGCAGAACTGAAAAGGCTTGGTGTTTCTTTAACAGTTTCACAGCATCAGAACTTTGTTTTTCTTACCCAAGCCTCATTTTTAGCTGCATTTTTATCTAAGCTCCACCCATCAAAGAAAACTGCCCGGGCTTTTTTTCCCTGATGCTGTGCAAAGCAGGATGGGATTTCCTATGTTGTTATTCATGTTGCCTAGCAACTGGGAGGGGTGATCAGGACACAGGACAGTTGGAACTGTGTCTCCTGCTCCCTGTCACCTCCTTTCAACCAAAAAGATGGCTGCCCCCATGAAATCAAACATTTGCCTGTTCTTTTAAAACAGTGTGGGTAAGAGATTATATTACCTATCTATTTTAATTAACAAAACTAATGTAACTTAATGACAGTATGTTTGTTTAGGCTGGAGTTCCTCTTTAAAAGAAGACCTGTAGGGGAGAAAAGTGCCCTATTTGGATACTTTCCTCAGTAGAGGTATTAACTCCGCGTGTAATAAAGAGGGGCGGTCATTCTTTGTTTTCAAGAGCATTTCCTGAATATCAGTTTAAAGAGGAACTGTAACCCAGGATAGAACTTCATCCCAATCAGTAGCTGATACCGCCCCTTTCTCATGAGAAATCTTCACCTTTTCTTGAATAGATCATAAGGGGGGTCTGAATGGCTGATATTGTGCTGAAACCCCTCTCACAGTGTGATGTCAGGACTATGGCCCTGACAGTTTCCTGTCTGTGAACCTCATTGCATTGTGGGAAATAACAGCTGTTTCCAACAGCCAAGCAACCAGTATCTCCCTCTGTGCACATGTATAGGTGGGCAACACGGTGGCGTAGTGGTTAGCTCTCTCGCCTTGCAGCGCTGGGTCCCTGGTTCGAATCCCAGCCAGGGCACTATCTGCAAAGAGTTTGTATGTTCTCTCCGTGTCTGTGTGGGTTTCCTCCGGGCACTCCGGTTTCCTCCCACATTCCAGAAAACATACGGATAAGTTAATTGGCTCCCTCTAAAAAATTGGCCCTAGACTATAGTACTTACACTACATAATATAGACATATGGCAATGGTAGGGATTAAATTGTGAGCTCCTTTGAGGGACAGTTAGTGACAAGATATATATATATACACTGTACAGCGCTGCGTAATATGTCAGCGCTATATAAATACTAAATAATAATAATAATAATGTATATCTAAAAAACACTAAACTAAAAAAAAAAAAAAAAAAATGTTTTAGCCTATCGCAATGTTAGCGGGTGTGGTTGTAAATAAAAGGTAGTTGGTGCTGTGTTTTTTTTTCATGTCTGCCAGTAGTAAAGATGATTATGTGCAGGCTGATTTTTTTTCTCTTTTTTTTCCTTTTTTGCTAAAGTTCCTTTTTAACCACTTGCCGACCGCCTACTTCATATTGGCGGCGGCAAAGTGGCAGCCCCAGGACCAGGTAACGCAGATTGGCGTCAGGTCCTGGGGCACTCTCTGGCCGGGGATCGCGCGCTGGGATGCGCGCGCATCCACCGGCAATAGGCTCCGCCCACCCGCGACGTCAACCCGCCGGCCAATCGGAAGCGCCGGCGGGTTGTTAACCCCGCGATCGCCGCTACAAAGTGTATAATACACTTTGTAATGTATACAAAGTGTATTATACAGGCTGCCTCCTGCCCTGGTGGTCCCAGTGTCCGAGGGACCACCAGGGCAGGCTGCAGCCACCCTAGTCTGCACCCAAACACACTGATCTGCCCCCCCCCTGCCCCCTGATCGCCCACAGTACCCCTCAGACCCCCCCCTGCCCACCCCCCAGACCACCATTTGCACACAATCACCCCCCTAATCACCAATCAATCACTCCCTGTCACTATCTGTCAACGCTATTTTTTTTTTTAGTCCCTAAACTGCCCCCTGCTCCCTCCTGATCACCCCCCCACCCCTCAGATTCTCCCCAGACCCCCCCAGACCCTCCCCCCCCTGTGTACTGTATGCATCTATCCCCCCTGATCAACTGTCAATCACCTGTCAATCACCTGTCAATCACCCGTCAATCACCCCCTGTCACTGCCACCCATCAATCAGCCCCTAACCTGCCCCTTGCGGGCAATCTGATCACCCACCCACACCAATAGATCGCCCGCAGATCCGACATCAGATCACCTCCCAAATCCATCGTTTACATCTATTCTCTCCTCTAAACACCCACTAATTACCCATCAATCACCCATCAATCACCCCCTATCACCACCTGTCACTGTTACCCATCAGATTAGACCCTTGCGGGCACCCAATCGCCCGCCCACACACTCAGATTGCCCTCAACCCCCCCCCCCCTTATCGATTCGCCAGTGCATTATTTACATCCGTTCTTCCCTGTAATAACCCACTGATCACCTGTCAATCACCCCCTGTCACTGCCACCCATCAATCACCCCCTGTCACTGCCACCCATCAATCAGCCCCTAACCTGCCCCTTGCGGGCAATCTGATCACCCTCCCACACCAATAGATCGCCCGCAGATCCGACATCAGATCACCTCCCAAATCCATCGTTTACATCTATTCTCTCCTCTAAACACCCACTAATTACCCATCAATCACCCCCTATCACCACCTGTCACTGTTACCCATCAGATTAGACCCTTGCGGGCACCCAATCGCCCGCCCACACGCTCAGATTGCCCTCAAACCCCCCCCATATCGATTCGCCAGTGCATTATTTACATCCGTTCTTCCCTGTAATAACCCACTGATCACCTGTCAATCACCCCCTGTCACTGCCACCCATCAATCACCCCCTGTCACTGCCACCCATCAATCAGCCCCTAACCTGCCCCTTGCGGGCAATCTGATCACCCACCCACACCAATAGATCGCCCGCAGATCCGACATCAGATCACCTCCCAAGCTCAGTGTTTACATCTATTCTCTCCTCTAAACACCCACTAATTACCCATCAATCACCCCCTATCACCACCTGTCACTGTTACCCATCAGATTAGACCCTAATCTGCCCCTTGCGGGCACCCAATCACCCGCCCACACGCTCAGATTGCCCTCAGACCCCCCCCTTATCAATTCGCCAGTGCAATATTTACATCTGTTATTCCCTGTAATAACCCACTGATCACCTGTCAATCACCCATCAATCACCCCCTGTCACTGCCACCCATCAATCACCCCCTGTCACTGCCACCCATCAATCAGCCCCTAACCTGCCCCTTGCGGGCAATCTGATCACCCACCCACACCAATAGATCGCCCGCAGATCCGACATCAGATCACCTCCCAAGTGCAGTGTTTACATCTCTTCTCTCCTCTAAACACCCACTAATTACCCATCAATCACCCCCTATCACCACCTGTCACTGTTACCCATCAGATTAGACCCTAATCTGCCCCTTGCGGGCACCCAATCACCCGCCCACACCTCAGAACGCCCTCAGACCCCAGCCCTGATCACCTCGCTAGTGCATTGCTTGCATCTATTTCCCCCCTCTAATCACACCTTGAGACACCCATAAATCACCTCCTGTCACCCCCTAGCACACCTACCCATCAGATCAGGCCCTAATTTGCCCCGTGTGGGCTCCTGATCACTCGGCCAAACCCTCAGATCCCCTTCAGACCCCCTTCTGATCACCTCCCCAGTGCATTGATTGCATCTATTTTCCCCTCTAACCGCCCCCTGAGACACCCATCAATCACCTCCTGTCACCCCCCTAGCACTCCTATCCATCAGATCAGGCCCAATACATCCTGTCATCTAAGAGGCCACCCTGCTTATGACCGTTTCCACAAAATTTGCCCTCTCATAGACCACCTGTCATCAAAATTTGCAGATGCTTATACCCCTGAACAGTCATTTTGAGAAATTTGGTTTCCAGACTACTCACAGTTTTGGGCCCGTAAAATGCCAGGGCAGTATAGGAACCCCACAAGTGACCCCATTTTAGAAAGAAGACACCCCAAGGTATTCTGTTAGGTGTATGATGAGTTCATAGAAGATTTTATTTTTTGTCAAAAGTTAGCGGAAATTGGATTTTTATTGTTTTTTTCACAAAGTGTCATTTTTCACTAACTTGTGACAAAAAATAAAATCTTCTATGAACTCACCATACCCCTAACGGAATACCTTGGGGTGTCGTCTTTCTAAAATGGGGTCACTTGTGGGGTTCCTATACTGCCCTGGCATTTTAGGGGCCCTAAACCGTGGGGAGTAGTCTAGAAAACAAATGCCTCAAAATGACCTGTGAATAGGACGTTGGGCCCCTTAGCGCACCTAGGCTGCAAAAAAGTGTCACACATGTAGTATCGCCATACTCAGGAGAAGTAGTATAATGTGTTTTGTGGTGTATTTTTACACATACCCATGCTGGGTGGGAGAAATCTCTCTGTAAATGGACAATTGTGTGTAAAAAAAATCAAAAATGTGTCATTTACAGAGATATTTCTCCCACCCAGCATGGTTATATGTAAAAATACACCACAAAACACATTATACTACTTCTTCTGAGTACGGCGATACCACATGTGTGACACTTTTTTTGCAGCCTAACTGTGCTAAGGGGCCCAAAGTCCAATGAGTACCTTTAGGATTTCACAGGTCATTTTGAGACATTTGGGTTCAAGACGACTACTCACGGTTTAGGGCCCCTAAAATGCCAGGGCAGTATTGGAACCCCACAAATGACCCCATTCTAGAAAGAAGACACCCCAAGGTATTCCGTTAGGAGTATGGTGAGTTCATAGAAGATTTTATTTTTTGTCACAAGTTAGCGGAAATTGATATGTATTGTTTTTTTTTTCACAAAGTGTCATTTTCCGCTAACTTGTGACAAAAAAAAAATCTTCTATGAACTCACCATACCCCTAACGGAATACCTTGGGGTGTCTTCATTCTAAAATGGGGTCACTTGTGGGTTTCCTATACTGCCCTGGCATTTTAGGGGCCCTAAACCGTGAGGAGTAGTCTAGAATCCAAATGCCTCCAAATGACCTGTGAATAGGACGTTAGGCCCCTTAGCGCACCTAGGTTGCAAAAAAGTGTCACACATGTGGTATCGCTGTACTCAGAAGAAGTAGTATAATGTGTTTTGAGGTGTATTTTTATACATACCCATGCTGGGTGGGAGAAATCTCTCTGTAAATGGACAATTGTGTGTAAAAAAAATCAAATAATTGTCATTTACAGAGATATTTCTCCCACCTAGCATCTGTATGTGTAAAAATACACCCCAAAACACATTATACTACTTCTCCTGAGTACGGCGGTACCACATGTGTGGCACTTTCTTGCACCCTAAGTGCGCTAAGGGGCCCAAAGTCCAATGAGTACCTTTAGGATTTTACAGGTCATTTTGCGACATTTGGTTTCAAGACTACTCCTCACGGTTTAGGGCCCCTAAAATGCCAGGGCAGTATAGGAACCCCACAAATGACCCCATTTTAGAAAGAAGACACCCCAAGGTATTCCGTTAGGAGTATGGTGAGTTCATAGAAGATTTTATTTTTGTCACAAGTTAGCAGAAAATGACACTTTGTGAAAAAAAACAATTAAAATCAATTTCCGCTAACTTGTGACAAAAAAAAAAAATCTTCTATGAACTCACCATCCTCCTAATGGAATACCTTGGGGTGTCTTCTTTCTAAAATGGGGTAATTTGTGGGATTCCTATACTGTCCTGGCATTTTAGGGGCCCTAAACCGTGAGGAGCAGTCTTGAAACGAAATTTCTCAAAATGACCTGTGAAATCCTAAAGGTACTCATTGGACTTTGGGCCCCTTAGCGCAGTTAGGGTGCAAAAAAGTGCCACACATGTGGTATCGCCGTACTCAGGAGAAGTAGTATAATGTGTTTTGGGGTGTATTTTTCCACATACCCATGCTGAGTGGGAGAAATATCTCTATAAATTGACAATTGTGTGTTAAAAAAAGAAAACAATTGTCATTTACGGAGATATTTCTCCCACCCAGCATGGGTATGTGTAAAAATACACCCCAAAACACATTATACTACTTCTCCTGAGTACGGCAATACCACATGTGTGGCACTTTTTTGCAGCCTAACTGCGCTAAGGGGCCCAAAGTCCAATGAGCATCTTTAGGCTTTACAGGGGTGCTTACAATTAGGCACCCCCCAAAATGCCAGGACAGTGAACACACCCCACAAATGACCCCATTTTGGAAAGTAGACACTTCAAGGTATTCAGAGAGTAGCATAGTGAGTCCGTGGCAGATTTCATTTTTTTTTGTCGCAAGTTAGAAGAAATGGAAACTTTTTTTTTTTTTTTTTTTTGTTACAAAGTGTCATTTTCCGCTAACTTGTGACGAAAAATAAAATCTTCTATGAACTCACCATGCCTCTCACTGAATACTTTGGGATGTCTTCTTTCCAAAATGGGGTCATTTGGGGGGGATTTGTACTATCCTGGAATTTTAGCCCCTCATGAAACCTGACAGGTGCGCAGAAAAGTCAGAGATGCTTGAAAATGGGAAAATTCACTTTTGGCACCATAGTTTGTAAACGCTATAACTTTTACCCAATCCAATAAATATACACTGAATGGGTTTTTTTTTATCAAAGACATGTAGAAGAATAACTTTCGCGCTCAAATGTATAGGAAATTTTACTTTATTTGAAAAATGTCAGCACAGAAAGTTAAAAAAGTCATTTTTTTGACAAAATTCATGTCTTTTTTGATGAATATAATAAAAACTAAAACTCGCAGCAGCAATCAAATAGCACCGAAAGAAAGCTGTATTAGTGACAAGAAAAGGAGGTAGAATTCATTTAGGTGGTAGGTTGTATGACTGAGCAATAAACCGTGAAAGCTGCAGTGGTCCGAATGGAAAAAAAGGCTCTGGTCCTTAAGGGGTTTTATGACTGCAGTCCTTAAGTGGTTAACTGCCAAAATAGTAAAATACCAGCCGGCCTCCCTACTCACTTGCACCCTATTTTGGCAATTCGACTTAGCAACTGCTGTTCAGGAAATGCTTTGAAAACAAAGAAAACCCTTAGAATCCCCCATGAGGAGATGGACTAGTTCAAAACCTGTTGACTCTGCTGCAGTGGCCCTTTAACACTCTGATTTGAAACTCTAGACGCCTCCACATTTGTTCTTTGATGGATGGTAAAAGCTGAAAAGCAAGTTTCCAGTGCGCAATAGTTGGAGGAGGTTGAGGAAAAGCAGCGTCCTGCATTGTGTGAAACTTGGGTGCCGGTTTCTATAATCCCAGCCATGGAGTTTCCACAGCTTTCAATCTGTGTCTACAGTGAGCCGAGAGCTCTGAACTGGCTCCCGAGAGTCCCTCCGCTAATCTGCCTGATTCCTGTGTTTCCATCTGGAGCGCAGGGCTGAGCGCATGGTGTTCAGTGACAAGTCCCAGGACTCCTCTGAAGTGTCAGGCATCAAACTAATAGCATGATGGATTCATCGGTACATCGTGCTAGGCTGCTCAGCAACCCGTTACTGTTTTCCTTTACATAAACACCATATATTTTGCACATACTGCAACTGTGCTGCGCCAGTAGTTACTGGAAGAATGACGGTTGACATAACAGACCGTATATCCTCGCGGATAAGCCAGACCGTGTACTGTTTAAGCTAACCCTGGATTTTCCTGCCAGGATACCATGAATCAAATTCAGGATGATTGTCTACTTACATCTCCTGCAGTCTCTTATATACCGCAGTCACTGCATAAGCTGTCCAATTTGCGCCAAAGTGATGGCTTGTCCTCATAGGTCCTGCTCTGTCCTACTAAAATGCCTCCATTTCATCTGCACAGCATACCATGCCCAGTGGGGACGTCTAATTCCATTATGGGGGCATGACAGTGAGTCCTTTTATGTTGGCATTGGTGTGGCTGTTTAGATATATGGTGCAAGTGTTGACATTACTTTTGTTGTTTTTTCCCCAGTTGTTTGATTGGCGTAAATGTATCCCTGTAACATTCCCACTCCCAATGCCTAAAATCCATCTTAAAAGATAACCAAATCGGGAGAAAAAGTGGTGTTCTACTTACCTGGGGCATCTTCCAACCCCCGCAGTTTATAAGGTCCCTTGGAGTTCTCCTAGTCCTCTCCCCATGCACTCTGACCCGAACTTTCACAGACCTGAACTTAATTCCTTAAAGAAAACCTGAACTGAAAATTAAAAGTCAAAATAAGCATACACAAGTCATACTTACCTTCCATGTAGTCTACTCCTCAGTGTCTTTCTCCTCTTCCGCGTCCGGTTTGTTCACTGTGATCAAGGGAATTTTCCGTCCTCCATTTTGAAAATGGCCATTACCCATAACAGCTTTCTGGTCAGCACACAGTTAAACTGTAACATCGCTCACTTGAACCATAGGGAAACATGGACATTACCTTCTACATCAGTTTTCCTCTCAGCTATAACTGACAGCAACTGATATTTTACTGACAGCAACTGATATATTTCAGATCTGACAAAATATTGTCAGAAATGGAAGGGTTTATTGTCAGAAGAAAATGGTGAGCTTCTGAGAGGAACTGATGGCAAGGTAACTATGTAATGTTCATTTGAAGTTACCTCATGTGTTTATTTTAAATATTTTTACTCAGTACAGGTTCTCTTTAAGTTCTGCTTTAAAACCCAACAACCCTACAGAACACACCTATACAAACACGTCATGGCTAGTACAATGCTCATTGCTACACCTATACAAACACATCATGGTTAGTGCTGACTGGTTCAGCACTAGCCTACAATGCTCATTGCTTGTTCGCCATTGGTTAGGAGGATAGCCTCCTCCCCCTGCAAGGTGCCTGTACATCTTCAGGACTGGGACTGCAGGGTGGCTATGTGATATCAGTAGTCTAAGCTTCCATTCACCAATGCAAGGTTCCATAATCACTTATCAATGATAGTAACTGCGTAGCATTAATAATTACCGTAAATCATTGATTATAATTCGACCTCTAAATTTAACCTTATTAAGCGTGAATCTTTTAATTACTCAGGTATAAGTATACCTAACAAAATGAATGGCTGCACTTGGGGACCAGGAGGGTTAATAGCTGCACTGCCAAAGAATTGCAGCCATTAACCCCTCCTGACCCCCAAGTTCAGCCAATTACTCCACCAGGTCCTCATGTGTAGCCATTAGCCCTCTTGGTCCCTCTGACCCCATCCCTTCTGGTAATTAAAGTGTTCAGTATCTGTCCTAGCTGCCCCTCCTCCCTGTTTGTTAAATATGGTGGCCCCTACCTGGCCTCACTCTATACCCACTGTGTGATCACCCTTTCCTTCTGCTGTTATTTTCAGAGTTATTCACTCAGAAATGTCCACATTAAGCAGAGGTGGCATTATGGGAGCCATGTGGGTAGCAGAGGACTTTCCATCATTTACCTTTTTCGCCCTGCTGGCTACTAGATGCTCTTCATATTAACAGACCTATTCACGTGACATTGGGAGCCGGAGATACGCTGATGCACACAGACCGGCGTGAATAATGAACAGATGGGAGGAGCCAGCGCTGGAATAGATCAGTAGCTTCCGCTGTGGCTCGCTCTGCATTGAGGGAGAGAAAGAGGCCGCCTACCCCCCACCTCCTATGCCAGCATTAAAGTGTACCTGAGACAACGTAAATAGAAGAATTGATATGTACCTGGGGTTTCCTCTAGCCCCATGTACACGGTGAGATCATCGCCATCCTCCTGGGCAGTTTAGTTTGTCTTTAATCTTCTCCATTAGAAAAGCTTCAGTCAGGCTGCACTTTGCATGTCCCTGTTGCGTCTGTTACAGTACTACATGCGCAGAACGATCCCGGCAGCCAGGCCGTACATGTGCAGTGAAGCCCAGCTGGCACGACTGAAGCCTTTCTAACAGAGACGTTGGAAGACAAAAGGAGCTGTCTGAAGGAGCCCCCGGGTACATGGGGCTGGTGAAAGCCTTAGGTACAGGGGCGTAGCAATAGGGGTTGCAGAGGTTGCGACCGCATCAGGGCCCTTGGGCCAGAGGGGCCCCAAAGGGCCCTCCCTCGACTACAGTATTAGCTCTCTATTGGTCCTGTGCTCATAATAATCACTTCTATAGATGCTTTGAATAGTGGTAATCATTAACAAAGTGTTCCCCATCCCCCTCTTGCACCACTGACACTGTAGTTGCCAATGGCAGGTTCAATTGTTATGTATAGAGTGCTTGGGGGCCCCATTGTAAAACTTGCATCGGGGCCCACAGCTCCTTAGCTACGCCACTGCTCAGGTAAGTATAAATTATTTTTAGTCGCCTCAGATTTCCTTTAAGGGGAGAAATTTGAGTCTGACTCACATACAAGTTTACCCCTGTGATTTTATTTAGCGAATCAAACCTTAATTTCTTGTCTTATATTCATCTTATATTCAAGTATATATGGTATTTTATACATAGCTATGCCTTAGACAGCACAGTGTTCTGGCCAGTCAGCAGGAACCAGGAGAAACTTACTTTCTGTTGAATCTAAACTCCTACTTTTTGCTTCCCATTTACTGTCCCAGGGTTTCTTCCTTTTTTTATTATCTCACTATCGGGGTATGTTAGAAATCTGGGGGGGGGGGGGCATTTTCATCTTTTTTGAACTGTGGATTCATCTCTAGACACCGGTAAAGGAACTACTGTGTATACTCGCATATAAGCCCACCCTCGTATAAGCCAAGATACCCACTTTCCCCTCAGAAACCAGGAAAAAGTGACTGACTCGTGTATAAGCCCCCTCCCCAGTATAGCCCCCTCCACAGTAACCAGATGTGCCCTAGTACAAGTCAGCCCCTCTCCCCATTGCCGGATGTGCCCCAAGGATGATACGGCTGTGTTTCAAGATGCCACTAGATGGCGTCATAGATATGAGACACAGCGATTGTCATACAGGAAGAATTCTCGATCATTGCACCGCTGACACGTTGCTTGCATGCTCCGCTCCACAAGTCAGGGGATACAGGTAGTGTTGAGCAGCGCACTCTGCACACCATGTTGCAGGGGATGGGGGTCATGGACACAGCAGGGAGCCAGCTGGCAAGAGCAGGATCACTAGTGCACGATCCTTATGCTCCTCTGCCAGTAATAAAACCTGCTCCACTGACTCGCATATAAACCAAGGGGGTAACTTTTCAGCACATTTTTTGTGCTTAAAGGAAACCTAAACCGAAAAAAAAATGAGTTTCACTTACCTGTGGTTTCTACCAGCCCCATGCAGCCATCCTGTGCCCTCCTAGTCACTCATGGCTCTTTTGGTCCCCCGCTGCCAGCTAGTTTCGTTTTTGCCGACTGAGAGTTGGCCGGCCACCATGCATACTTTTTTACGCATTCCCACTGGTGCAGGAAGCTATCGCGGACATTAACCCGTACATTTTTACGCGTTACAGGTGCAATGCGTAAAATTTGTTAATGTCCGCAATAGCTTCCTGCACCAGGTGGAATGCGTAAAAAGGTACGCATGGCGGCCGGCCGACTCCCAGTCAGCAAAAACGAAACTAGCTGGCAGTGGGGGACCTGAAGAGCCTTGAGTGACTGCGAGGGCACAGGATGACTACAGGGGGCTGGTAGAAGCCCCAGGTAAGTGAAACTCATTTTATTTTTTGGTTTAGGTTTTCTTTAAAAATTAGGCTTATGCACGAGTATATAAGGTCAGTGTTCTCCCCAGAATTTTTTTCCAGCCAGGTGGCATGAAAAAGTAGCCGGATGGCATAAAAAAGTAGCCAGGTGGGGGGAGATGGGAGAATGAAGGGTTGGTGCTTCTGTGAGCAACTATGCTTACAGCATAGGAGGAAGTGAGCCGACAACAGCCGGGTGCTCACCATAACTAGCTGGGTGGAGCACCCAGCTAAAAGTGCCTGGGGAGAACGCTGAAGGTAGTCACATTGTGACCAGGCAGAAGATGTTGAGTACCTGCAATGGAACAGGTAAATTAAGGTCATTGCGAAAATTGCCATGAAAATGCCAAGCGTTTTTTTTTTTTTTTTCAGAAAAATCCCATGTGATTTTCCTGGTCTGAAAACACAAAGCAACAGTGGAAACATAGCCTTCTATAACCCCTGATCAAGCATGCAAAGCAGGTGTTTCTGACTGGATTGGCTGCATACTTGTTTCAGGTGTGACTCAGACACTACTACAGCCAAATAGATCAGCAGGCAGCTAGGTAACTGGTATTGCTTAAAAGGAAATACATATGGCCAGGGCCGGGCTGAGGCAGAGGCAAGAGAGGCTCCAGCCTCAGGGCGCAGTGTAGGAGGGGCCAGGGCCGGGCAGAGGTGAGAGAGGCTCCAGCCTCAGGGCGCAGTGTAGGAGGGGCCAGGGCCGGGCAGAGGTGAGAGAGGCTCCAGCCTCAGGGCGCAGTGTAGGAGGGGCCAGGGCCGGGCAGAGGTGAGAGAGGCTCCAGCCTCAGGGCGCAGTGTAGGAGGGGCCGGGCTGAGGCAGAAGCGAGAGAGGCTCCAGCCTCAGGGCGCAGTGTAGGAGGGGCCAGGGCCGAGGCAGAGATGAGAGAGGCTCCAGCCTCAGGGCGCAGTGTAGGAGGGGGTGCACAACTCACTCAGCTATCATTCCTCTATTGTGTATGAAGCAGAAAGAAATAAGAAAAGGGGATACATGGCAGTGACTGCAAGCCAGATAACTACAGAGTAAGGTGTTGGGGGCCCTGGGGTGCCTCTTAGTCTAATAGCAATCAGTGTGTGCATATGGCAGCCTCCATATCCCACTCACTTCAGTTGTCCTTTACGTAAACATATACATATAATCCTATGTAGGGAGCCTTCTAGAAATCCATTACTTTCACCTAAGGAGTCCCAGAGCACAAGTAATCTCTTCCTTTGTAACAGGGTAATCTGTTCTGTTCGGGATCCCTGTGCTAACATTATATATGTAATAGTTCACACCTGCCCCTTCCTGTTTAATCGTTAAGTTTGTGGTCCGATGTCCCATGAGCTCATTGTACATTAAAGGCTTATGGAGGAGCGCAGAGCAGGTGCAGCCTCATACACTAATGAAGTGCGTATTGCCTGCAGCCAAGTCACGCTCAGGGCCCCAACTATAGCAACTTTATATTGACAGAATAAGCAAACATGATTTATGCATCACAAAATGTAATAATACCTCAACCCTTTCCGGATGCTGTTCAGTAAGGCTGGGTCCACGCTTGTCAGGTTGCAGATCGGAATGCGTTTTATACCGATCCGTTTTTCAAAATGTTGCGCTTTTGCAGCATACATTTTCAGTCTGTTTAACCACTTTAGGACCACAGGCCTCACCCCCCTCCCCTCCCCCCCCCCCCTAAAGACCAGGCCATTTGCACAAAAATGGCCACAGCAGCTTTAAGGCCTCGCTGCAGGGCTGCACAGCTCAGCACACAAGGGATCCCCCCCCCCTTTTCTCCCCACCAGCAGAGCTTTCTGTTGGTGGGGTCAGATCACACCCCAGATGTTTGTTTATTTTGATATAAATATTTGTCTTTATTTTTTATAACATTTTACTCTTTTTTAATTATTTTCATTCCCCTCCCTCCCTCCGAATGCCTATCACTGCCAATCGCTCCTGTGTCCCCCAGGGGGACAGCTGTGTCACACGGCTGTCCCCAGTACAGCACTGCTGTCAATCGCAGCGCTGTACTAATTAAAGTGAATGGGAACTGCATTTAAAAAAATGAGACAGATACTTACCCAAGTAGAGGGAAGGCTCTGGGTCCTATAGAGCCTTCCCGCTCCTCTCCTGGTCCCCTCGTTCCAGTGCTGGCTCGCCTGGTAGCAGTATTTGACTAAATTAGTCAAATAGTGCTTCATCTGGCCGAAGAAGGCTTCAGAAGTCTTCAGGGAGCCCGAGTGCTTCTGAAGAAGGGCGGCCCTGTACTGCACCTGTGCAAGCACGCTCTCTTGCACGCTCACGCCTGTGCAGTATGGCGCCGCACGTCTTCGGGAGGACACGGCTTCCGAAGACTTCCAAATACCCTTACGGCGGGGGATTGAAACGGGGGAGCAAGCACAGGACAGAGAGCACCGAGAGAGGAGACAGAAGGCTCTATATGACCCAGAGCCTTCCCTCTCCTTAGGTAAGTATTTGCTTCATTTTTTTTAAATGCGGTTCCCATTCACTTTAAATAGATGGCCGTCTAACAGTCTCTGAGCTGCAATCACCGCTGGGAGACTGAAGGCGTAGCTGAGCTCCGCCTTCCAAGCGGAGATGCACACGCATTTGCGCGTGCGATATCCTGCAAAACCCAGCCCCAGGACTTGACGCCAATTGGCGTTAGGCGGTCCTGGGGCTGCCACTGCGGTCACGCCCATTGGCGTGACACGGTCGTTATGTAGTTAAACATATATCAAAAACGTGTCCTTCCCTCCTGTGTGTTTCTATTGGATAAAGAGGTCCGCAAAGATGACACCAAGGGGAGGGGCAGGCAGTAGGCAATCCGCTTTGGCATACGTTTTGTGTGCAAAGTTCTGTGTATGAAGGGAGATCCGTTTTTGTGTTGCCCTTTATTGCCTCCGTGGGGATCTGGGCTCCAGGAAAAAGTACAAAGTCCGGACTCTCCGTTCTTCAGTTTTCATGCACGAATCCCACGGATCCCTTTTTTGACCAGAGTGAAGACGGCCGCAATTTTTAACATTGGGATCCGTGGCTCCGTTTTTGTCCGCGTCAAAAAAAATGTACAACCTGGATACAGTTCCTGAACAAATGTGAACTGGCCCTAACTGAACATTCTTGCAAACGTCTGTCCTGTAAGGATGTTAGAAGTCTTCATGTCGAGGATGGTCATGTGATATCACCAAACAGCTAAACGGCCATGGAGCTGAAAACTTGAAACCCATAGAGCCAGCCCACTTCAGATTCAATCCGCTCCATCCTGTAAGCAATCCGGGTCTGCCACCTGCATTTGATGGTGAGTGTGTGTGTGTGTGTGTGTGGGGGGGGGGGGGGGGGGGGGGGCGTAACTACAAAGCATAGGACCCCCCCAGCAAAACTTTGATGCCCCCCCCAATGTGCACACCTTTTCACTTGCCTACCCCTGGCGGCCCCCATAGCCAGGCAACCCATCTTGCAATGGTCATATGGTGAATGTGGCCATCCTGATCTTCACACCCTAACAAGTGTAGCCACAAACCTCCTGATCTAAAAGATAGACCCTTTATCGGAGGAAGGGAAGCTTAGTGGTTGGGGCCCCTGCCAGCTCTGGGCCCCCTGCAGTTGAAGGGTTGCAGGGTCTGCTCCTCTGCAGTTACGCTCCTGTCGGGGAGGGAATTTGTTTCCACTTTGTCTGATACCTCTGGAGTTTGATGGATGCCGCTGTCATATCTTCCCCATGTCAAGATTCATTATCTTTTATCAGAGGAAGCGTGGCTGAAATTACGCGATTCTCAGGTTTTGTCCTGCAGATCGAAGCCTGTTCGCAATCCGATCCGTAATGTCATCCGCGCCGCTGCAGACAGTGATAGATAATCGCCGCTGTGATGGACGGAATTCTCTGCGCAGTAAATCAGGAGTAGTTATCCTTCTGTTACATATGAAATTACATTTCACATAGTTCAGATTTTTCTCACAAATTGCTGTCGCCCGTTTGGCCTTAGATGCCCCCTGCTTGTTCACACTGACATCTGGAGTTTTATCTACACGAGCGGCTACATGGAAGCAGCGCAGGAGGAGAGCTGCAGCAGACAGGTCCTTTCATGGCCTGCTCCTAATCGCTGCCTGCTGCACTGAAAGGTGAGTGATCAGAACCTAGGGAGACGAGACATAGTTACCAAGCTTATTGAAGAGTGGAGAACAACAGTTAAAGAGGAACTCCAGTGAAAATAATGTAATAAAAAAAAGTGCTTCATTTTTACAATAATTATGTATAAATGATTTAGTCAGTGTTTGTCCATTGTAAAAATCTTTTAAATCCCTGATTTACATTCTGACATTTATCACATGGGGACATTTTTACTGTTGGCAGGTGATGTAGCTGCTGCATGTTTTTTTGGCAGTTGGAAACAGCTGTAAACAGCTATTTACCACAATGCAGCATGGTTCACAGACCGGAAACTGCCAGGAGTACGTACTTTTCTTGTTTCTTGTGGGAGGGGTTTCACCACAATATCAGCCATACAGCGCCCCCTGATGGTCTGTTTGTGAAAAGGAATAGATTTCTCATGTAAAAGGGGGTATCAGCTACTGATTGGAATAAAGTTCAATTCTTGGTCGGAGTTTCTCTTTAAAGGGGTTCTTTGGTTCGTTTTTAAAAACAAAAACTGACACTTACCTCACTTACCTGGGGCTTTTACCAGCCCCCTGCAGCTGTCCTGTTCTGCGCTGTCCTCTAGGATCCTCTGTTCCCCCCCCCCCCCCCCCATGTCCTCCATCCCTCGCTCTCCTCCCTGTTCAGAATTGCTGCCTCCGAGGGTTCGCGGAAGGATGGGGGGGGGGGGGGGGGGAGAACGTGGAGTGAGGACCACCTTCCCTCTCCATGGGTGCGTGAATCTGGACAGGTGTGATTCATCAAGTAGAACACATTTCTCCATTTATCTGTCCGTCCAAACCAATGGCATGGATACAGCCCTCGAGGGCTAGAATTCCACACCTGCGCAGTAGAGTCTCTGTTATCCGGCACCGAAGGGGATCGTCTGATAAGTGTGTTTTCTGGTTGCTTGAGACTCAATGCTAAAACTAAGCCTACCTAATACAGCACTATACCCCACTCAATATACCACAAACTCTGTACTATATGTTAAAATACAGTAAATGAAAGTATAATAACTTTAAGGGAGCCATGGGAACCTGTCATTAGTAGCTTCAAACAACATTTTTCGTTTGAACACTGCTGTGCAGTGTAAATCTCTATAGTGCATAGTACAGCCAACCAAGCGGGCGGCAGGGAGCAGTTATATTTACTTGTTCCGGACGGCTTCTTCACTTCCTCCACCGGCAGCTTGGCAGGTCTTCTGGGTCCTGATCACATCTGGTCACATGATTTAAAAGCGGATCTGAGATGAAAAACTAATTATAACAAGTAACTTGTCTATATATCGTATATAAAGTTTAGATATTTTACACAGCAAATCTAGCTGCAAACAGCTTCAATAGAATATGGTTATTTCTTCTTGCGATACAATGACAGCAGCCATGTTGTTTGTAAACATTACACACCAGCAAGGTGATCTGCATCTTCAGCCCTCAGCCTGTGAAAAAAACCTAATCTCCCCTCCTCCTTCCTCCTCCCCTCTGCTTCTGATATCTCTGGCTAGTAATACATCCCCCTCCTCCTGCCCAGACTAAGATCCCATGAGCCCTTGCTACTGTCTGAAATTGCCAAGGCTCTCTGAAAAACTGTGGGCAAGGCTTGTTTAGTTTATAGTGAATTAGAGTATTAAAACAAAAACAAAAAAGTATTTGGTTTGAGGAATGCCCTATAAACAATAGGAAAGGAACACAATTATGCAATGAGTAAAAGTTCATCTCGGTTCCACTTTAACGTGATCGGGATCCAAGAGACCCTGTCAGCAATACAGCGCCACCCGGAGGGGTGATGGAAGAGACTCTTCCATCACCGCTCTTCCACCACCGGGTGGCGCTGTAATGCTGATACCATCTCTTGGATCCCGATGTGATCAGGACCCAGAAGACCTGTCGGGATTAGATCACCACCACAGTGGAAGAGAGAAGTAGCTGATCCGGACAGGTAACTATATCAGCTCACTGCCGCCCGCTCTGCATACCCTGCTAGCCTACTAGGCTGGGGAAGGCACGCTTCCCCTGTGGCAGGAAAAATTCAGCCCTGCAGCTAAATAAAGTTTTGAAGCTAAATATAGTTTTGGCTTCAGCAGCAGAGGCCACAAACAGCCTTAAAGGTTTGCCTGCATTGAGCATGCCTAGCTGCCATTACACCCCTCTGTATGACAAATGCCACCATCATGTCTTCCTGTACAGAAGGAGCCACCACTGTCTCCCTGAATAACACGTGCCACCAGTATGCCCCACATGTGACAGGCTTCTGTCACTCTCCAGCAATAAGATCAGTATTGTGACATGTCGAGGAACAAGGCGAGGTTCCTTAATATCTAACGTCTCCAGCACACTTCTCTCCTTCCCGAATGAAGACAAGCTCTCCGCTCAGCACCTGTGTGCAAAGTGCAAACAAATAGTCCGTGACAAGCATTTGTTTTCCATCCATGACTCTGCCCGGTGTAATTGCAGCGACAGCCAGAAAAGCCACAATCATCATCTGTCCCTAATTTTATGCTTAAGAAACAAACAGGCACATGCAGGAGCCATTAAGGGATTTCAGAAAAATGCTGCAATCCTCAGTGACGAATCATCACAACAGATCCTTAGCAAGGTGTGTGTGACAGCGGGGGCCTCCCGCATGTCCTGCTCTGTGCCCCTGACAGATGGATATGCAGGTTCTGTCTTATAGTAGCCAGGGCTGCCTTATTTTGTGCTGATGAGACTTGACAAGCCTGAAACATCTGTTGGGAAATTGGATTCATAGTCTCATGTTCAGGCTGTATCTGTGTTATCCAGCAGTGCAGGCTAGGGATGTACTAAGGGAGGACTGACTTCCTACCTCAGGGTCAGCAGTGCCTAAACCTAACCACCCACCACCACCACTTTCTAATGGTGCCCATACATCTGACGATGTATGAGCAGATCGACCAAGAGACAGATCTCTTCAGCTTTAGGATCCCATCAGCTTTAGGATCAATTTCAAAATCCTGTGCTTGGCCTACAAATCAGTGCACAAGACCTGCCCGACCTACATCTCTGATCTGGTCCACAGGCACATACCAGCCCGCCCCCTCCGATCCTCCAATGACCTGCGCCTAGTCGCACCACGCATATCTCAGTCACACGCACGATTGCAGGACTTCACCAAGGCTGCCCCTACTCTCTGGAACTCTCTCCCACCAGCCGTCAGACTCGCCCCCACCTTTAATACCTTCAAACAAGCTCTCAAGACTCACCTCTTCACGCTCGCATACCCCCCTACACCAGCATCATAATATGTTCTGTTAGACCCCCTCTCAAAAGACGCACCTATTGTCTCCACCCCACCCCTTAGATTGTAAGCCTCTGGCAGGGCCCTCCTCCCTAATGTATCCAGCTTGATTATGCAATCTTACTCACAACCACCCTTCTTGTAGACTCGAACAGTCTCTATCTTGACCTATGACACTGTATTGTTATCAAATCATTTGCATGATCTTGTTTTGTTGTGAGTTTCCGTATGTTCTACCTGTATGTTAACCTATTTATCTATTGTGCAGCGCTGCGTAATATGTTGGCGCTTTATAAATACAATAAATAATAATAATAATAATAATAATAATCTCTCACTGATCGAATCTGATTGCAGATAAATCTGTTGCCTTTCCATACACTGCAGGCCGATTCCTGATCACTGATTCAGCATGAAAGCTCTAGGGAATCAGCCTTGTGACGCTTTACCTGTCCGTACTACTTTACGCCCTACTTTACCTGTCCGTGTCCGCTGCTGGCTCCGGGCTTCCTTCTCATACGCACACCTCATGTGGTTGCGAACATTACCTGGCCGCTAGTGTGACATCACATACATGCCCACGTTTTAACCGGCAACCATGTAGGGCGCATTTATGTGAATGGAGGGCGCAACCCCCGAGCCAGCGGCAGACATAGTGTAGAAAAGTATGCATGCACGGGACACTGGAGGACACATTTTACACTGGAGGGACAGCCAGGGGTTCTGTCGCCTTCTTCTCGATATCGCACGCCATTACCCCCATGCACTCGATCCAGTATGTTGGCCCTACATCTTGCAACATGTCCGATGGATTGAAGCAGATGGCTTTGGTGCACGGCACACAGTGATGAACGCCCTAGCTGGTGCTATAGTACGTGCCTCGTGCAAGAGTCATTTGCAGGACCCGGAATTACTTTTTGCTACCATTTGGAGGGTGAATAGTATTTAACACCGCCAGGAATTTGAGCAGCAGCAGTGCAACCAGCGGCATACCAATACACACACCGATCGGTTAGTGACCAATGTCGTGACCACATTGTCGATTGTGCATGCTGTTGGTGGTACCAATTTTCATCCGATTATAATGATCGGATGGCCAATCGGCCACCAAGTCGCCTGCTGTATGGCCACCTTACCACCCTCCTCCCTTTCAAGTACCTAAAACTAACAACCACCTCCTAATTCCTAATACTAATCCCCGGCACCCAAGCACCTGCTAGTCTGTGATCGGCTACAACCATTATTTCCTAGGCACTAGCCGATTGGCTGCTAGGCTACTGCATTGGGTACTCAACTCAGCGTTGGGCGCCTGGTTACCAAACCCTAGACCATTTTCAGAAAAAGAAGATGGTGGACCAACGCATGTGCAGTACAGAGGCACGCCTTCCATTGGGCCCATTCGCATGTCTTCATTTTCACCAGGTAATGCTACTGACATTACCATTGCGGCAAGGCTCCAAACAAACCTGAACTGCCAGTCATCCAACAGAATGGCACACATCCGATCCTGAAAGGCAGTGCTGCCAGATCCAGCATGGCATCACCCTAATATGGATCAAAGTGTCGGACACACCCCCTCCCCCCCAGCAACACACGTTGCTGCATATTAATGGAATTACAGTGGCATGCATGCAAGGGCTGGAACCAAACTAATGCGCTGCAGCTAATGCACACACCACTGATTCCGGGTCACCTCTATTGCGAGGAGGTACAGTCCCTTAATATCACCAACACCAATCCTTTTCCCCGATATACCCCATGTACCCCCCTCCCCTTCCACAGCACACCCAAAAAAAAGTGTTGGGGGGTGGGGGGAAACGGATCCTGGCTAATCCACCCATTTTCTTCAGGGTGTCTGCACACAAAATTGCCTGCTCACTTGATGACAGGTTCAGCACTTCCCTCACATTCCTATTATATAATACTAGCTGATGACCCGGTGTTGCCCGGGTATTTATTTGGCTGGTGTTGGCTTCACCCACTTTTCCTAACCCTACCACACAAACACTCAATGACCAAGTTTGTGAGCTTTGAGGTCTTTGACATCAATCATTTGTATATTTCCATAGAAATCAAACAAATCAGATAGGCTGTTTGTGGCTCCGCCCCCTCCATCATTTGAACCCCAGTCAACCAATGACTGACTGTAGCAGGTTTCAGACATCTGCTATTAGGAGGGTAAAAATGGCAGCAATTTAAATATTCCTCTTGAAAATTAACAAATAAATCAAGATTAGCTATTATAGGCTCCACCCACTTCCCTGAATATTAATCATTCACCCAGTGACCATATGGGCAAAGCAGTACTTTACATAGTACATAGTCATCATGTCACTGGCTGTCCTCAGAGAAGCTCACAATCTAATCCCTACCATAGTCATAGTCTAATGTCCTACCATATTATTATTATGCCTTAACCCAGAGGTAGGGAACCTATGGCTCGGGAGCCAGATGTGGCTCTTTTGATGGCTACATCTGGCTCACAGACAAATCAATAGGGGTTGATTCACTAAGCTACACTGCTCAAGCAGCGCAGCTTAGTGTGAAAGTGCAAGTAAAATTTGCACTACTAACTTACTCGTGCTACCCCAAAACGAACAGCTACTCCAATTGTCCCACTCTGGCCCCTGTCAGGTCCAGTGACAAGCAGCCTACTGGGCCAAAGTGCGGAGATCTCGTCCTACAAAGTGAATCAACCCCCAAGTCAGCTAGCTAATTGTACAAGCTGTTAGTTGGTATTTCTCCTGTCTGGCTCTCGGGGAAATTACATGTAAGTGGGAGGAGCTACAGGAGGCCGGCCTCACCTATCGCTTTAGCTCCACGCTGCTTGGAAAGTGATCCACGCGGCCATACTTCATTGGCGCTGGTAGATCCACAAACACAGCCGCTGCTGAGAGGATTGCTGCTGCTGGGAGAACGCCGTAGTGCGTGAGTAAATGTGACTACAGTCATCGCCTCCCACTGGGGGAATACAAGACACAGGGAACTGGCGCCCCACAAGTGACGTATACAACTGCTATGACTGCTGACGGCAGCTCCTGCTTACACAAGACTTGCTAATGCTATGCTTTGTGCACCGCTGACTGTAGTTGCCAAGTGACAACTGAGCTTTGAGACTTTGCAAAGTGAAGATAGTTAAACAGCTGATGGTGCTTTTGCAGGAAACGTTGATCTACTATTGATATTGAACTGGCTTGTAACTAGTACTCTTTTCCATGAGATTGTGCAGTTGGAACTCTGATGTAATAGCCGAGTATCAGCTGGTTTGAAGTGAATCCAATTGTGTGCTGCTTGCAATGAACTGGAACTGATATCAAAGATCTCATAGAGAGCCATCAATGCAATAGCTATTGCAAAAGTCAGGACCTGCCTATAGTATAATTTATATCTGCATGCAGATTTTTCCAACACAGCGGTTGGTGTGAATGATTGTATGTATGTAGCGTGTGGGGCAGCGAGGAAGTGCTGTGTTACTCCTGAGGTTTTTTGTAACGGTTTTAATTTGTGATTTTGCTACAATTCTATGGTTGTCTGTCCACAATAAAGATTTTTTTGATTATTGGCAAGCGAGGCCTGCACTAACTTTGTTTTAGTGGTGCTTTGCAGATATGTATGCCTGAGTTAAAGGCCCACAAACAGTCGGTCTGTCTGCAGATGAGGTGAAATGGCCACTCTATGCAATAGATATTCCGACTGCATTGCCAGTTGAAGACCAATGTAATTTTTTGGAATATGTAACTGACTGTCCTCAGGGGTAGGGGTAGTAGGATTACAATCTAATCCTACTATAGTCATAGTCGAATGTCCTACCATATTATTATTATGTATTTATCTAGCACTGACATCTTCTGCAGCACATTACAGAGTACATAGTCATGTCACTGATTGTCCTCAGATTAGCTCACAATCTAATATCTACATGGCTGAATGTCAGTCCTAGGCAATGAAAAGCTTTTCCTATGAAGGAGTTAATCTTCACTTCAGAGAGGGTGGGGGTGGGGGGGGAAGAAATGAGTTTAGCCTCTGAAATCCATCTGCCATTCTGCTGATATTACCCAGCCATTGAAAAATATATTGTGGAAACAGCAGGAAATTCTGCAGAAAATTTCCATTGGCATCGAGCGTAGCCGTTTCCACAGAGGATTAAAATATCTGCTATTATGAAACGCAGGAACATAAAAGAAATATTTTAAGACACTTTTAGTCCAAGATATGTGAAGGTTTCCAAAGCAATCGAAGTCATGATTTCATTTCACTTTTAATCTGCAGCCTGTTTTTGATCCCGGGTAAGAGAAAGCAGACCGCACTCCGCGGACGGGACTGGCATGTAATAACGCCGTGGCGGTGGGCAGAGCCGGGGGAGACGCGCTCCCAGCATGCAACATAAACATTGGCACATTCTCATCTTTAGTGGAAAATTGGTTACAGTGCATTGCACTTAATACCGCTGCTATTACTTACAAGAACTTTCCCCGGCTATAAAGACCCCTTAGCTTTTCCATTGTACAAGAGGGGATTAGAATCTGCACCAAATAATGCACAGTCCATGAGTAAACGCCGTTTGTGAGTCACTCATTGGGTTGTTTTCTGCTCTAAGGCCTGGGCCCCACTGGAGCCCTTTCAGCTGCACTTTGGAATTGCCAACGATCCCAAAGAGCACTACGCCAATGCAAGTCAGTGGAGAGGAACCCATGTATTTTTCAAGTGATTGCTTTCCAATAGTGATTTTGCAGTGACTTTGTGGAGAGTTTTGCAGTTTAATTGAAGTTTAACCACTTATGTGGTTAGCGACGGTATATCTACGACCCGCAGGACAGTTTCTGCCCAGGGACGTAGATATTCGTCAATGGCTGCAGTTGGCAGACGCTCGCTCCCGCACGGGTACTCGCCAATAGAGATGTGGCGAACGGTTCCCCTCCATCTCCTTGATGCCAGCGATCATTCACACGGGGACTTAGATTAATAACTTTCCCATTTATTGGCGAGTAGTGTTGGGCCGAACCGTTCGCCGGCGAACATCTCTAAATCCATGGGCCTCTTACTATTTCCGGGTCGCAATGACCCGGAGTAGTACGCCTGCGCTGCCCGGCGGAGCGCGTCCTAGATCGCGCTCCCGTTGCCGGGCATCTCTGCGCATGTGCGTGACGTCATGAGTGACATCACGCTCATGCGCAGAGAGTGCCCAGCAACAGGAGCGCGATCTAGGACGCGCTCCGCCGGGCAGCGCAGGCATACTACTCCGGGTCATTGCGACCCGGAAGCAGTAAGAGGCCCAGAGAGGTTCGCCAGGCGAACTGTTCGGCCCAACACTACTCGCCAATAAATGGGAAAGTTATTAATCTAAGTCCCCGTGTGAATGATCGCTGGCATCAAGGAGATGCCTGCGTCATTGTATCTTCCGTAGTAACACATGAACGCATAACTTCCTGTTTAGGGTACTTATAGTGCGCCAATAGGAAAAAATGCGTGAGGACATCTTGTGGCCAAATAGTAAAATTACACCTACATTCATTTTTTTTTTTTTAAATAAAAAGACCCACTATTAGATTTAAAATTAACCCCTTACCTCCCACCTTCTCCCATAGTTACTAAAAGAAATAATATGCATCTAACAAAAGAAAATGACAAAAAAAATACATAAATAGTTACCTTAGGGACTGAACTTTTTAAATACGTATGTCAAAAGGGTCTATTACTGTTATTTATGAAATTATGAGCTTGTAAGTAGCGATGAGCGCAAAATTGAAAAAAAATGCGCCTTTATTTCCAAATAAAATATTGGCGCCATACATTGTACTAGGGAATCTTTTTAAACTTTTTAACTACTTCAGCCTACAGCGTTGTTCACCTTATTCATCCGAGCAACTTTCACCTCCCATTCATTCGCCAATAACTTTATCACTACTTATCACACTGAAATGATCTATATCTTGTTGTTCCCACCACCATTTAGGCTTTCTTTGGGGGGTACATTTTGCTAAGAATTATTTTATTCTAAATGCATTTTAACAGGAAGATTAACCTATTTTGGTTCCTGGATGTAGAAACTACGTCCAGGAACCATGCGCGCTACTGCGGCCAATCGCGCGTGTGCATGCGCGCTCCCGGCCCGTGGTTCGTTAGCCAGGCAATCAGTGAATCGGGCTATGGTGCCCGATCACTGATTCCTCTCCCCCGCTGAAAAAGCCACAGCTTCTCTCGGAAGCTTCGCCTTTTCTGGCTGTTACCTCCCCCATGCGTCGCTCTAAGCGTGTGTTACGCTTAGAGTGACGTCATGTAAACAAACTCATGGCCGCCATCTTGTGGCCAAAAAGTAATACTACAACCAAAAGTAAAAAAAAATTAAAATCAACACACATTTACATTTTAAACCTGTTGTTTACATCCCACCCTCCCAAAACTCCCCAAATAAAATGTTTAATATAAAAGAAAAAAAAACATTACAATAAAAAAACAAAAAACATGTAAATATTTACCTAAGGTTCTAAACTTTTTAAATATCAATGTAAAGATGATATATCTATTTTTTTTATTTTAAACTTGTAAATAGTGATAGATGCAAAACGGAAAAAATGCACCTTTATTTCCGAATAAAATATTGTTGCCATACATTGTGATAGGGACATAATTTTAACGCTGTAATAACCGGGACATATGGGCAAATACAATACGTGACTTTTAATTATGGAGTCATGTATTATTTTAAAATTATAATGGCTGAAAACTGAGAAATAATGATTTTTTCCGTTTTTTTCTTATTTTTCCTGTTAAAATGCATTTACAGTAAAGTGGCTCTTAGCAAAATGTACCCCCCCAAAGAAAGCCTAATTGGTGGCGGAAAAAACAAGATATAGATCAGTTCATTGTGATAAGTAGTGATAAAGTTATAGGCTAATGAATGGGAGGTGAACATTTCTCAAGTGAAAACGACGGAACGCGAATGGGTTAAGAAAGAAATGAAAAAAAAAACGTAATTAAACTAATGTATTTTATTTGCCCATTTGTCCCGGGGGCTTAGATCGATTTGTTTGTCGGGGACTAAGATCGATGAATAGGAACAATGTTCCCATTCATTGCTCTCAGGGTTAAAGGAAGGCGGCAGGAACACACGCGATCGCGCACCTGGAGCCGCTGCAGCAGCACAGTCTATCTGGATGGATATATCCGTCCAGATAGACTTAAGTGGTTAATAACCGGGACAAATGGGAAAATAAAATGTGTGGGTTTTAATTATGGTAGCATGTAATATTTTAAAACTACACTAGCCGAAAACTGAGAAATAATGAATTTTTGCCATTTCTTCTTATTTTTTCCTTTAAAATGCATTTAGAATAAAATAATTTTTAGCAAACTGTACCACCCAAAGAAAGCCCAATTGGTGGCGAAAAAAACGATATAGATTGTTTCCTTGTGATAAGTAATAATAAAGTTATTGGCAAATAAATAGGAAGAGTGCTGAAAGGTGGAAATTGCTCTGGTACAGAAGGGGAAAAACCCCTCAGTAGTGAAGTGGTTAAACTACTTTTCAGGTCTTCCCATGGTCCGACTTGTGGCGGGTAGCCCTGCCTCCTAGCACAAGAGGTCATATGTACTTCTGTAATTGGAGATAGTGAGGTGCCTCTGATCTCTTGCGCTAGCGGCCAGGTTATGCGCCGGAATCCAGGGAAAATAGATCTTTGGACTCCTGGCAAGTATTTCAAACTTTATTTCCAAAGGATAAAACATGAATTTAGGGGCATGGCTGGAAATCATGGGGCCCCATAGCAAAATTTTGAATGTGTCGTCCCCCCCCCCCCCCCCCCCAAAGAAAAAAAAATGTAGGGTACCTTTGTGCCACAGGTAGCCCCACTGTATAGACAGATAGAGATACCTGCCACTATTAGGTTGCCACAGTATAAGTTGCTAGAAGTACCCCAAGTAAGGGTAGCCAGAGGGGTCCCCAATAAAGCTAGGCAGGTTACCCCCCCCCCCCCCCCCCCCCAACCATAGGGTGCCAGATTAGCTTCCCCAAATTATAGGTAGCCAGATTAGCCATACAGGTGAAGGTAGCAAGATGTATTATATTTCCAATGCCCTTACCCTGGCGGGGTGGAAAAAAGAAGCCAGAAGCGGCAATCCCGAGCCTGACTAGCGTAGCTGCCGGAAAGTGTATGCATAGTCTGAAGCTCAGTGAAAGTTTCAAGTCACCTCCCCCGGGATCCATATGCTGGAAGCCATTCTCCTTCCGGTCCTCAGAGGCTCTGTATCCCTCTGGTGAGGTCACTGTTTGTTGTAGAGTAATGCTAAGGCAATGCAAGGCAATGGGGCCTAGCACACTTACCACAACCCTAAAATCCAGAAATAATCATACCGCCAGGCAAGATAAAATGTAGAGCAAGTGAGTATGTTGCTGTCGCTCTCCTGATCATGTGACTTTCCTCAGATTACAGCAGTCAGCAGCCTGCTTTGCATTAAGATAGATTTAGGGTAATTATACTACCTGGACTGCCACATAATTGAAACACTTTTGAAGGAATGCACGTATTAAGTGATGGGTATTGTATTTTTTGTTCATTTATGAGTGTGGAATTCCCTTTTCAGCTCTGTAATGAGGCGATACCGTGCCAGCCGCTAATTTGTAAGTGAGTATAGCCCTGGCGCACTCGCGTGAAGCCTTATTTGCACAAGGCGCCTCTGTTTGGCGAGCGTGTCTCTCATCCCGCCTGCGCCCCGCACACTTCCTGTGTCATGTTACCTCACGACAGAGTGGCATTCCGCACACCTCGCCTGCATTCTGCCAGAACAAACACCACATCTGACCGCGGCTCACCGCTGTCTATCCAGTGAGGACAGGTTTGTTGTCTTTTATCGACGTATTTTTCCACAGCACAGCAGCTTCCATTGACAACAATTGTCATTTCTGATGAAAATTAACAAACCTGCATTTTGTGCTCATCAAACCTTGAAGTGTTTTAGTTTCTTCGTTGACACAGGCCTAATCCAGCTAGCGTGTGAATTTTACGCTGCCTGCCCTGACAAGAATCTACAGCATACCACAGCGGAGAATCATACACTCCAACACGGATATAACATGTTATGTAGACTAAGCATTTGCCTGGCCGTGTGTGTCAGGGAGGCCTGCAAGCCTCCTGCCTAGGGCTGCTCATGTTATGGGGCAACTCAGAGTTGTGGGAAATACCAGAATATATAATTACTGTATCACATTTCTTCTCTTCCCTGGGTGCAACATCGATATTGATTGACCCTATTCAGTTACACAACTTTTGGACTATGAAGGAGTTTACACCTATTTTATTTGCAACTATTAAATGTTGTCTGGTAAATTATTTTATATTTTGATGTACTTGAGGGTTTGATAAAGAGTCACCAACTCCAAACAGTATATCACACTATCGTTGACTGTATTTTATAGATTTTTTCCCCTTGTGATTCCTATGAATATGTATATGACAAATTTTTTTACTGAAATTAACTTTTTTTTATTGAAGAAACCTTTTCCTTCAATAAAGATTGGATATAGTATTTTCCGAAAGTTGGTTTTCTGAGTAGTATGAGAGACTGATATCCCTTTGGTTATAATGTTGACTTACAGGGGCACTACAGCAAAAAACTGTAAAATTTAAAATATGTGCAAACCTATACAAATAAGAAGTACAGGTACATTGCTTCCAGAGTAAAATCAGCCATAAATTACTTTTCTCGTATGTTGCTGTCACTTACAGTAGGTAGTAGTAATCTGACAGAAGTGACAGGCTTTGGACTAGTCCATCTCTTCATAGGGGATTCTCAGGGATATATTTATTTTCAAAAGCACTTAGTGAATGGCAGTTGCTCTGTCCAATAGCCCAAAAACTGTGTAGCGAGCAGGGAGGCTGCCCAGCATCATTGTTTAAATCCTTTTTAGGGAATATCTTTATAAAGAATAAAAGCCTTGCTGAGAATCCCCTTTGGAGAGATGGACTAGTGCAAAACCTGTCACTTCTGTCAGATTTCTACAACCTACTGTAAGTGACAGCCACATAGGAGAAAAGTAATTTATGGCTCATTTTACTCTGGGAAAAAATGTATTTCTTATTTATATATGTTTGCACATATTTTAAATTTTACAGTTTTTCGCTGTAGTGCCCCTTTAACCACTTTACCTCCCTTGCTACGCTTATCTACTCCCCACAAAACTTTACTTGAAGCTCAGGGGAGTAGATAGGCGTACTTGTGGTAAACAGTGTGCTGTATGCCCAATAAGCTATCTGATTATGTATATAGGGTATCATTTTAACCGTGACAAGTGAGAGAATAGATTTTGTGTTGTTTGACAACTGAGGGCTAAGTCTTGTGATTTTTATTCCCGAAAAACTGAATGAAAAGCAATAAAACTGTTATTTTCATGTACTCTATACCCCTAAATAAATACTTGTAAAAAAAAAACAAAAGTGACAGCATTGAAAAGAGAATACATAGTTACCCTAGGGACTTAGCTTTTAAAATATTTATGCCATGAGAGTGTATTACTGTTAATCATGAAGATAAGGGCTTTTAATTAATAGAGTACAATGAGAAAACAAAAAACACAAACCAGAAACTAATATATTATCGCCATACATTGTACTAGGAACATTATTTAAATGTTGAGATAACCAGGACAAATTAGCAAATACAATTTGTGGATTTTACCTATGGTAACATTGTTTATTTGAAAACTATAGTGGATGGAAATGGAGAAATAGTGTATTTTTTCTTTTTTTTCTCATTTTTCCCTTTAAAATGCACAGATAATAGCATAATTACTAAAAGCAAATATCACCCTCACAAAGCATAATTTGTGGCAAAAAAAACAAGATATAGATCATTTACATCTGATGAGTAGCAATAAAGTTATTGGTGAATGAATGGGAGGAGCGCTGAAATGTGAAAATTGCTCTGGTTTTTAAGCAAAAAACCCTGTGGTGCTGAAGTGGTTAAAGAGAACCCTTGACCAAGAATTGAACTTCATCCCAATTAGTAACTGATACCCCCTTTCCCATGAGAAATATTTTCCTTTTCTCAAACAGATCATCAGGGGGCGCTGTATGGCTAATATTGTGGTGAAACCCCTCCCACAGTGTGATGTCATGACCATGGTTTCCTGTCTGTGAACCTCATTGCATTGTGGGAAATAACAGCTGTTTACTGCCAAAAAAGCAAGCAGCATCTCCTTCCACTGACATCACCTGCCAGCAGTAAAAATGTCACCATGTGATAAATATCAGAGTGTAAATCGGGGAGAGGAAAGATTTTTCAGTGGGCAAACACTGACTAAATCATTTATACTTAATTATCGTAATGATAAAATGAAGCACATTTTTTTATTACATTATTTTCACTGGAGTTCCTCTTTAAGAGGGTGCAGTGGAACATACATATTTTTGAGATTCCCAATTTTTGTAATTCTTATGTCAGGGAGGCCGACGAGCCTGCTGCCTAGGGCTGTCCTCTTTATGGGACAGCACAGAGCTGTGGAGAATATCAGATTTCTTCTATTCTCTCCTTCTTTTCCCTCTCTTTTCTCTCGTTTCCCTTTCCATGTTTTTCCTTTCTGTTTCATTTTGTGAATTCACCTGTCCTTGAGGCCCCATTTACACTTGCATTAGAAATCTAGAAGGCAATGCCAGGCATTGGGGCCTAGCACACTTACCGCCTCGTGTCGGAAGTGTGTGATTGGCAAGTCAACAGTGCATTACCGCCAGACTTCCACGGTGACACAGCAGCAGCGGAAGTTATGTAAGTCAATGGGTGATGCAAGAATTTAAAACATGTTGGCGGTGGCTGTTGGCGCACTCTGGTCATATCTTAGGAATTTTGTGTGTTGCGGTGCGATACAGCTACAGCATTTTTCCTGCATTTCTGATTGGGTTAAACAAATGCGAGTGCAGGAAGATTGCTCTCCAAACACTTTTTTCGATCTCTCATTTTAAACAGCCCTCCTGCGCTTTTTACTTTTTTTTTCCTTTCCTGATAGGAATCTTAATCACACTCCTAGCACTCTCGCCTTGCAGTGCTGGGTCCCCGGTTTGAATCCCAGCCAGGGCGCTATCTGCAGTTTGTATGTTCTCCCTGTATCTATGTGGGTTTCCTCCGGGCACTCCGGTTTCCTCCCACACGCCCAACAAATACAGATAAGTTAATTGGCGTCCCCCTAAATTGCCCCTAGACTGCGATACATACACTACATGATACATACATAGACATATGACTATGGTAGGGATTAGATTGTGAGACACTCCGAGGGACAGTTAATGTGGACTTGAACTCTTGCTCAGGACAGAAGGAAAACAGAAATGCACCCTGTATGTATTTATAGAGTTTAGCCTGTCTAATTCCCCCTCATCTTTGACTAATCACAAGTTGTAATTGGATCTCTCACTTGTGTCAGTTTGCTGCCACGGCAGAGAGCTCATTTGTAAACACAGGCTGTTAACAAAATGTCTGCTTCCATGAAAGCAGGAAGTAGACATACTGCAGATGATTTTTTTTTTGCAGGATTTGTATCCACTGTACTAAAGAAATGTTTTCCTTTAAAGGTTATTATGCTGTTGCTTATCTTTTAGAGCTGAGATGAGTTCAGGTCCGCTTTAAAGATAATCTGTACTGTAAAATTCTTACAATAAAAAGCATACCATTCTATTCATTATGTTCTCCTGGGCCCCTCTGTGCTGTTTCTGCCACTCCCTGCTGCAATCCTGGCTTGTAATTGCCAGTTTTAGGCAGTGTTTACAAACAAAAGACATGGCTGCTAACCAGCATGTGATAGGCTGAGAGAAGCTCAGTCTGTGACTCACACAGAGCCTGGAGGGGGCGTGGAGGGTGTGTATAACTTCTTCCTATCAAAAGCAGAGCAGCACACTCCAGCCTGAGCTGACAAAGGAAAGAAGATTAGATCATATAATAGAGATAATACAGCCACTGTGCAACTAGGAAATGCTGCAGTAAGACAGACCACATTAGAACAGGTATAGGAACTTATAGGATGGAAGAAATAAGGCTGAACATTTTGTTACAGAGTCTCTTTAAGTGACAAGACAATATACTCTGTACATCGCTGCAGAAGATGTCGGTACTATATAAATACTAAATAACAATTTATATCTTCACTTTTTGGTACAGCACAGTGTAGGGAACATTATTTGGCAGTGCGGTCACATATTATTTCTTCCATCAGTCGGCCATTGCTTTCTGTACGGATGTCACCCCCGCATCTGCCATTCTGAAATGCTGACTGCAAACATCTGCGAATGATTTATCCTGATACAATTTCAGCACTAAAAACAGGTGCAGCTGGTAAGAAGTGCTCTGAGAGGTTTTTTTCTGCCCATGCAGCGCCATTTGTGAGCAGCAGGTGGGGACATTTATGAATCGGGCCGCAGAGCCACAGTATGAGCGAGTGCACACATGCCATGGACGTGCCTTCCATGTCTTTACATACTTACTGCTGTAATTGTGAGCAGACCAGGCTGTGCTCAGAGACAACACATTGCAGCATTAAAGGACATCTGAAGAGAGAGGCATATGGAGCCTGCCAGATTTATTTCCTTTTAAAAAATACCAGTTGCCTGGCAGCCCTGCTGGTCTCTTTGGCTGCAGTAGTGTCTGAATCACACACCAGAAACAAGCATGTAGCTAATTCAGTTACACTTCAGTCAGAAATATCTAATCTCCATGCTTGTTCAGGGTCTATGGCAAAGGCTACGTTTCCACTGTCACTTTGCATTTTCACATCAGGAAAGTCACATTTCTGAAAATGGAAAAAATGCATGGTATTTTACTAAAAAATGTAATATATATATATATATATATATATATATATATATATATATATATATATATATATATATATATATATATGCAAAAATTTGCGAAATTTGAAAAAAATTGCACAAGTAAAAACGTAGCCTAAGGGCCAGTTCACACGGACGCTTGGTGGCGATTACCACTAAGTGTCCGGGACTCGTGGGCTAAACGTTTGGGAGCGTTTAGCATCACGAAGCTACCGCCGATTACCATCGATTGCGCAAATGCGGCGTTCTGATCCCGATTTACCGTGTTGTTTCGGTCGATCCACCACCGCGTCTTCATGTCCCCTTGTGGGGGAACGTGACAACGCAGAACGGAAGGCCGGAGGACGCCGCCAAGCGTCTGTGTGAACCGGCCCTAAGAGTAATAGAAACAAGACATCCAGGTAACAGGACATCAGGAAATTTGGGGCACAGGGTGAGCCGAAAAAGTCTCACCCCATTATTGCAAGTTTCCTGGTGGCGTTGATTACTGTTCCCTCTCCAGGCCGCCATGGCCTCAGGGGAAAGATGAAATAGGGCTGTCAGCTATTACACTGTTCTTTCACAGTTTGGACTCTGTCTTTTGCCGGCACCCAAATTAGCCTCTGATGGTTTCTGTTGATTGATTAATAAAAGCTATGTATTAGGGCACAGAGGGCCAGGTCAACATTGGTAGAAACCATTGCTTCAACCTACCCCGATTGAGCCAAGCCTACTATAATTATTGTATTTATAAAGCACCAACATATTATGCAGTGCTGCACAATAAATACATACAATGATACAAGGATGACAGCCGTAACAAGGTTATACAACGTAGGACAGACTAATACAAGGCTACAAATTACATGATCATGTGATTATGGGCTGGTTAGGTATGCCCAGTAACACAAGTACGAGGCGGTCATGGGATAGGAGTACACAATCATGAAGAATACACAAGGGAAGGGAGAACCCTGCCAAAGGCTTACAATCTATGGGGAGGGGATATGGCCACACTAGGTAGGGCTGTAGAATAAGTAATCAGTATAGAGTGACTGTGTGGTAGGGGGTGCGTGGGCCATCTTGAAGAGGTGGGTTTTTAGAGCTTGGTTGAATGTGTTGATGGAGGGGGCAAGTCTGATGGGTGGTGGAAGGGAGTTCCAGAGGGTGGGGCGGATTTTGAGAAATCCTGCAGCTGCGCATGGGAGTGGGAAATGGGGCAGCCATGCAAAGGTCATTGGAGGACCGGAGGGGACGGCCTGGTGTATACCTGTGAACAAGATCCGAGGTGTAGGTAGGGCAGGTTTTGTGCACCGATTTATAGGCCAGGCATAGAATCTATGTGCAAATGTATCTTGCGCTCCAGCAGGTGACAACACTCAACAAGGACTCCAATCCAAATAACACACATAGCAAAACTTGGAGTCAGAATAAACGTTGATCTATATAAAATGAGATCTGATGAAGGCGCAGAGCACCGAAACGCATAATGAGGCTGGAGGCTTATTAGGACTAGGACCCGCCCACCCCTGGCGATCCATCAGTCCCTTACATCGGACGCCGTGCTGCTGGCCACAGCCCGGAAGGAGACGCACGGGAGATGTTCGGGGAGCCCACTCATCCCCTTTTTATGCGATTGATTTTATTTTATTTCTGTGAATAGTACTTTTATGTGTGATCATTAAACATTGTGAAGTTAACCCACTATGGAGCGCTCTCATTTTATATACATCCACATAGAATATATGGTTAGAAGTAATGAAACCTAGAAGAAATGGTTCCTTGACACACAGCTGTGTAAAATGTTGCTGGTGGTTTCTGGCCTGCTCCAAATCTCTGAGGAGCCACCATCAGCCCGGAGGAGACGTCAACATTGGACCAAACTTGGCTTGCAATGCCGGCTATTAGTACTTCCGTACAAACATATTTGTCATCTGATCTGGAAGATTACGGTGTTTGTGTGATGATGAGGTTCATGACAATGAGTCTTCCTTCGCTTGGGATGAGGGTGTCTCTCCAGCCTTTGTGGAGCGGAGAGTCTTTATTGACATTAAACACGCCGTAGTGACAGAGCAGGAAACACCGTTAAACCCTTTTGTGGTTTCATCTTTCTGGTTTGCTGGATTTTATGGTGAGAAGTCCAGACTGCTCGAAGCCATAAACAGACTTGTGGGCAGAGAAAGAGTAAATAAACGTAAACCTCTCGGAAGAAGAGCGTGCCAAGTAGCCCGAGACAAAATAACGGCTCATTTTATTGATATTTCCTTTTGTAAAGTCTGGGGCTTTAATTACTTCATTAGTAGTTCTTAAGGCGGAATTAAGCTTGACTTTTACAAGTCGTGATATTTTTGTTGTGGAATAAAACGTTAAATCGGTTTGTGTGAGCGCCAGCATCTATAAACTTATAGGGATCTTTATTGTATGGATCACAGCTCCATATGCTTTTCCTATTATGCGTATATTTAATTTAAGGCTCATTGCTTTGTTAAGCGTACAGCGTTCGCTACTCGATCCTTAGAGCGACAGTGTAGTGCACAAGCGCAACACAGACCTTAGATTAAAAGGATCTAATAACTTGGTCACCCCCAGTGTCCACCTCAAAACCTTTGGAGACAGAGCCTTCTGTCATGCTGCCCCAATACTTTGGAACTCCCTGCCACACCCAATCAGGACATCTTCATCCCTGGAAGCATTTACAGTCAATGGGAACCGTGTGGTAAAAAAAAAAAAAGCCAGATACTTACTTACCTAAGGAGAGGGAAGTCTCGGGGTCCTATAAAGCCTTCCCTCTCCTGGTGCCCTTGGTGCAGCACTGCCCCCTGGAGCTGTATTCGACCAATTCGGTCAAATACTGATCGACCCACTGCCGAAGCGAGGCTTCGAAAGTCTTCGGGAGCCAGAGTGCTCCCAAAGACAGGCCTCTCCATACTGCGCACGCGCGAGCGGTCTCTATAACGCAATATGGAGCCGCCTGTCTTCGGGAGCACTCTGCTCCCAAAGACTTCTGAAGTCCCCGGCTGCAGGGGATTCAAACACAGGAGCCAGCGCTGCACCGAGGGGCACCGGGAGAGGAGAGGGAAGGCTCTGGGACCCAGAGCCTTCCCTCTCCTTAGGTAAGTATCTGGTTTTTTTTTTGGTTTTTTTTACCACACGGTTCCTATTTACTTTAAAGGGAACCTGAAGTGAGGAAAATGATTTAAAATAAACACATGACGTAGCTGCAAATAAATATTACATACTAATCTCACCATCAGTTCCTCTCAGAAGATCACCATTTTCCTCTTACAGTGATCCCTTCCAGTTCTGACAATATTTTTGTCAGAACTGAAATATACCAGTTGCTGTCAGTTATATATCAGCAGCTGTCAGTTACAACTGAATTTGCAAGGTAATGTCCATGCTTCCCCATGGCTCAAATGGGTGATATCACAGTTTAACCGTGTGCTGGCCAGAAAGCTGTTATGGGGTAATGGCCATTTTTAAAATGGAGGACGGAGAATTCCATTGATCACGGTGGACAAATGGGAAGCAGGAGAGGAGAAAGAGATTGAGAAGTAGACTACACAGGAGGTAAGTATGACCTGTGTATGGTTATTTTGACTGAAAAGCCACCTGTTTAGTCTGGCATTTATGAACTCCTGACTACTTCCTCTGCAACACAGTCCAGCCTGTAACCCTGTACTGATCTGAGACATATCTATGCGCTTTGAGTGCTATGGGAGAAAAGCACATTACAAGTGTTATTGTATTTTATATTTATGTGTACTTGTATAACTGCTTTCCCCCTGAAGACACTGTATGTCACACAGCTGCTTGTGCTGAGTACTCCTCCTGTTTGTGGCATCTGTGTGTGGAGGACTTTTGCACTTCCTGCCTGTCATCTGCCATGGGCTCAGACACGAGGGGCTGTATGCTGCTGCGTCCCAGAAAGAAATACACCCATTGTGAGATATAATGCTCTTCCACCCCGATATGAATCACGCCCTTGTTCTCCAGTATGAGGGCCAAGAGGCAGATGGACCCAACTGCGTTTCAGTCTGGTCTCCACAGTGATAAGCAGGACCCCGCTGTCATTTGTCAGCGCTAATTGACGTATAACTTAGCTGTACCATTCACACCAGCACAAGAGGGGTAACGCCTCTGTCATACCGAGACAGATAACTGAATTTAAGGGGTTTAGCCTGGGCTGAAGTGTCTATGCGTGATTTATTATGGGAAATATTTAGAATACTTATTTGTATCAGACTGGTTATTTTAACTGTTTAAACCAAACCTGAATTAAACTTTCCTTAGCTTTAAAGTGGATCTGAACTCAGAACTTCCTCTCTGCTGTAAAAGAAAAGCAACAGCATAAAAACCTTCTAACCCCCCTGGTGGTATGATTATTTCCAGATTTTAGGGTCTTTTTTTAATGGTTTCAGACCCTATAATCAGGAAATAATAATGCCGCTAGAACGCCCGCAGCAGCCCCTGTTCTCACTCACCTCCCTGGCCTCCAGCAATTTTACCTCCATCCTCCAGGTGGCGCTGTAACTCTGTGGTGAGATCACTGATGGCGATCTCACCAGAGTGATTCAGAGCCTCTGAGGACAGGAAGGAGAACGGCTAGCGACGTTTGGATCCCCCGGGAGGTGAGTAAAAGTTCCCGCTGCGCGCTACACTCTGCACAGAGCGCCCGGCGGCTTGCCCAAGCTCAGCTCGGGATTACAGCCAGGGAGGTTAAAGAAAACCCCCTCTTTACTACAGCTGATACAAGTCTTGCAATACATCGGCAGTGTATCTACTTCCTGCTTTCATGGGAACAGACATAGGGTTAACATCCTGTGTTTACCAATTAGCAGCTCTGCCACAGCAGAGGAGATTCCTGGGGTGACACAGCTGAGGGATCAAATTACAACTTGTAATTAGTCACAGATGAGGAGGAATTAGACAGGCTAAACTCCCTAAATACATACAGGGTGCATTTCTCTAGGTTTTCCTTCTGTCCTGTGCAAGAGTTCAGGTCCACTTTAAAGGGTCTCTATTGTAATTTTTAAAATACACACATATAAATGTGCATTTCTTCCAGAGTAAAATGCACTATTGATGTACAGATCTGGGTAAATATATGCAAGGCCGGATTTATACTTTATACCGCCCAAGGCCCACTATCACCAGCTTCCCCCAGACCGCTAGAGCCGATACTACGCCTGCGCTGGAGCCAGGAAAGGTAAATAAATCAGCTCTTGTCTGCCTTGTCGGGGGAGGATTCCGGGACACTTCAGGGGAGTCAGCGCTGGACTGCCTCCAGCTACAGGGGAAGGGGAAGCCTCATTAGTACCCAGGGCCGGCGCTACCATAGAGGCAAAGGAGGCAGCTGCCCCAGGGCCCCAGAGCTTGTAGGGGCCCCCAGTGGCTACAAGAGGAAAAAAAAATTTCAAATCGACCTTATAGTTTTTTGAGAAAATCGATTTTAAAGTTTCAAAGGAAAAAAAATACACGTTTAAAAACCAGCCGACTTTAATGGTTATTAGGAAATCCACCTTATATTCTAGAAACCCTAAATTTGCAGGATATGTTAAGGAGATCATTGGGAATAAGAGGAAAAAACAATTTTTCAAAAAGACCTTATAGTTTTTGAGAAAATCGATTTTAAAGTTTCGAAGGAAAAAAGTATACTTTTAAATGCGGTAAATGTCACTTTTAGTAGCAAACCTAACGGTAGTGTAATTTTACATGCATCAAACGAAAGAGCAATACATTTCATGACGGGGTTTCCAGGGGGTCTATACGCAGCCACAGCGCTTTGGCCAGGGATCGCTATACAGCCGCAATATGGCTGTATGAAGATCCCTGGCATTTTTTCCTATTTTCCCAATTTTTTTTTTTTACGTTTAGAGTGTGGGAATTTTTTTTTTTTTTTAATTATGTGGGGAACCCCCTCCTGAAACTTTTTAACCCCTTGTCCCCCATGCAGGCTGGGGCAGCCAGAATGTGGAGCTCCGACCGATTGGGGCTTCACACCCTGACTATAACAGCTGCAAAAAAGGTCCCTTCATGCCAATTTTTGCTCTGGGGTATCTGTTGGGGGGGGCCCCCAGGTTTATTTTGCCCTGGGGCCCCATTGTTGCTTAAACCGGCCCTGTTAGTACCCTGAGGCTTCCTCCTCCCGAGGTGAGTACCCCCAGGGGAACATTTTTTTGTTACAGGTTCTCTTTAAAACAGAGGGGAGAAACAACTGATATTGTTTATTGTCAGTATTGCCTGAATTTAACAATCCCACAAAGACCCCGGATGTGAGAGGTCAGTGCACTGAGCATTTCTGTGTGCAGACAATACACCACAGGGCCATGCTGCTGTATCCACCACAGGCAGAGTTACCAGAACTACAGCCATCACTCAACAAGCATCTCTTCCAGCTCCTCTCTGACCCTCACAGGCAGCCCCCAGCCCCATAAACAATCCAGCGCTCTGGGAAAGTGCACTTTCTCTCCTGCTGCTGTTTGCTTTCACCACACAAGACAGAGCTGAAGTCTACACAGGGGATTTCAGAGCACAGCAGAGCTGTGATGGGACTGCTGAGATAAAGAGCTTTCTCTCTCTTCTGCTATCTTATTTATGGGCTTTCACTGTGAGTGGTAAAACTCCCCTGCTCTAGAATTGTTATCCATGTCAAGAGGCTCTTGGCATGTCAGGATAACACTGATAAGAGCGGCTGACACATTGCAGCGGGTGTGTGTTATGTCCAGGCCTTGCAAGGCATCTCATTGCCTGCTAATGTGAGGGGAGACACTTACCCTGACGTGTGTGAAGTGTCTGTCTGCAGCACCTCTCAGGGCAGATTCATACTGGCATGCAGGGAAAATGCGTACATGCTTACCTATGTGTTTCTCCAGACACTGCGCATAGTCAACACATTTGCATTTTTCTGATGTAAAAAAGGCTTCATCTTTTAAAGAGGAGCTGTCAGCCATACTATCTCAGAAACAAAACACATATATAAGTAGATAAATAATTGCTCTACTTACATAACATATGTATTGCACTGTCCATGTTTTGATTTTAGTGATTTTTCTACAGTAATAAAAAGAGAAAATCCTTCTTAGCATTTCCCATTTTAACTGTGGCTATTTTGAAGCCAATCCTGATGTAATTTCCTCCCTTACTCTCCTCTGCCTGATTGTGTATGCATTGCCCGCCCTTCACTATAGAAAGTGCATTGTCTCAGCATGAGAAATATTGGCCAATCAGAGTAGGTGTGGGAAGGAAAACGCGAGGGAAAGAGGCTTCAGCCAATCAGGCTGCATTAGTTAAGTCTGAGGGGAAGTATAGAGCAAAAAAGGACAACCCAGCATGCCCTGCAACTTCCTTTTTGCGTACCAAATTTTGTGTGTAGCAAATAGGAGTCAGGTAAACTGGGGAATGATCATTTATCAACAAGAAAAGTAATAGTGATTTTAACTTTTGGATTGCCTGGTTAGCATCCTTACTACGTGTTTACCAGATAAAAAAAAAGAATTTATTTTCGATTTTATGCCCGACTGTTACACTTTAAAGAGGAACTCCAGTGAAAATAATGTAATAAAGTGCTTCATTTTTACAATAATTATGTATAAATGATTTAGTCAGTGTTTGCCCATTGTAAAATCTTTTAAATCCCTGATTTACAGTCTGACATTTATGACATGGTGACATTTTTACTGTTGGCAGGTGATGTAGCTGCTGCATGGTTTTTTGGCAGTTGGAAACAGCTGTAAACAGCTATTTCCCACAATGCAGCAAGGTTCACAGACAGGAAACGGCCATGAGTACGTACTCAGTTTCTTGTGGGAGGGGTTTCACCACAATATCAGTCATACAGCGCCCCCTGATGATCAGTTTCTGAAATGGAATAGATTTCTCATGTAAAAGGGGGCATCAGCTACTGATTGGGATAAAGTTGAATTCTTGGTCGGAGTTTCTCTTTAAGTTTAATTACTTAAATAAATGGACTTTTGCATGATATTAAACTAGTTGTCCATGCACTGTCCACCTTGAGTGTATAATCTTTGTCAAATCTTTCCTACATCTGTGTACCAGGATACCAACAGATTGGATCTAACTTGGACATATTTGTGTAGTCTGTACCAGTTAGCGCAGGGGCAGTCTGCGCTCCCCGTCACCCTCCAGTGGTCAGGAGCGTTAAGCGCTTGCACAGTAGTGCTTTGAAAAGCACGCAGTGTAAAAAAAAATCACAGCACATTTGGGATGCTGATCAGGATTTTCAGGGGAAAAGGTGCTTAAATGTAATAACACTGGAGAATAACTGCATAGTGTACAGTCAGTTAATAAGTCTGAGTGGCATAAAAGTGTAATGCTGGGTACACACTATGAGATTTTCTGGTCAATTTACTGTCAGATCGATTATTTCCAACATGTCCCATCAGCTTTCCGATCGACTTCCTATTAAAGTGCACGGAAATCGATCGGAAAGCAAATCGGACATGTTGGAAATAATCGGTCTGACAGTAAATCGGTCACAAAATCTCATAGTGTGTACCCAGCATAATGCTAGGTACACACCATACAGTTTTCTGTCAAGGTGGCCACTAATGGTTCAATTTCTAGCGAAAAATCGTTCGAGCGATCAGAAATTCTGATCGGAAGTGAAATCGTTCACCACACCATCAATTAACCAATCTTTGCTTCCTATCTATCAAAACCAACAAGAAAAACCAAATTTGGTTCGACGAAAATTCAATCGGACAGTTGTTTTTATAATCGTTCGTAATCGATTGTGCCCATCAATGGAGATTATTTACAACCAATCCGATCAGAATTTCGAATCGCTCGAACGATTTTTCGCTAGAAATTGGACCATTAGTGGCCACCTTGAGATTTACCTGCCAGATAGATTTTTTTCCACCATGTTGGAAAAAAATCTATGTGCAGGTAAATCTAATAGAAAATCTAACAAAAAATTGTATGGTGTGTACCGGTAGCATAAAAGGTCTGTAAACTGGCTGTTAAAGGACCAGTATCCCGAAAAAACTGTACAATTTAAAATACATGAAAACACATAAATAAGGAGTACATTTCCCCCATAGTAAAATGAGCTATACATTAATTGTATCCTTTGTGGCTGTCACTTAGTTAATAGAAATCTGACAGAACTGACGGGTTTTGGACTAGCCCATCTCCTGATGGGGGGTCTCAGAGTTTTCTTTATTTTCAAAAGCAATTAGTGAACGGCATTTGCTCAGTCCAATTGCCAGAATAGTGTGCAAATAGGTCGGGGGGCAGCCTGCATCTTTGTATAGATATTTTTCCGGGGCAGCTTTTGTAAATAATTAAATGCTGATAGTCCCCCATGAAGAGATGGACTAGTCAAAAAACTGTAATTTCCGTAAGATTTCTACTAATTACTGGATGTGACAGCAACATAGGAGAAAAGTAATTTATAGCTCATTTTACTCTGGAAGAAACGTACTTCTTATATGTGTGTGTTTACAGGTATTTTTAATTTTACAATTTTTCATGATAGTGGTCCAGGATAACACCACTCTGTCCGAGAAATCAAATCTGACGGCAACATTAAAGGGAAGGTCCAGGATGATTAAAAATGAAAGATCTACTTACCTGGGGCTTCCTCCAGCCCCTGGCAGCCGTCCTGTGCCCTCGCCTAGGCTCCCGGTCCCCTCCGGTGCAGATGCCGGCCTCGCCAGGTCGGCATCTACTTGCGCGTCAGCAGAACTACTGCACCTGCGCGGTACAGTCCGGATAACGTCAGTGCGTCTCTGTGAGCCGCACGCTTAAGTGCAGGAGGCATTTTGTACCGGAGGGGACCCCGGGCCACCGGCGGGGAGCAGAGCTGCGGTGAGGGCACAGGAAGCCCCAGGTAAGTACTTTCTTAGAGATCTTTACTTTTTAATCGTCCTGGACCTTCCCCTTAATGTTGCCGTCAGATTTGACTTCCGGGACAGAGTGGTGTTTCAGCCACTGAACTTGCAGCAGCCAGTTAAGCGTCTGATTTATAGAATGTGAGTGAGACATTAGCCATTAGCACTCTGCTATCACTTGTGTCAAAACACTCCCAATATTGACACTTTCCACACCACCCCTGACTTCACATGTTGGTGGTACAGCAAGGAGAGACAGAAACAGGGGTTATATTTAGACTGGGCTGCCAGGAACTAGGAGTTAAGTGGTCTGCGTAAATCATCCAGTCTGTTAGACTTCCAGTCTGATATGTGACTATTACAGGATGGAGGTCAGCAAGCTTCACAGGTGACGGTTTAGTGACAGCTACTCAGAGCAACTTTCATTCCTGGGATCCTAAAATTAATTGGGTATTCTTTTCCTTGTGATCAGCTGCATGAGAGTCCACAGGGCAAGCAGGGTAGAAGATAAAAGATACCTTAGTCGTAAAAATATGGCAAATATGACACCCTGTACGTGTATGGGGAGTAGTGCAGAAGCTTCCTGCACCTCCCTTACCCCAGCGTATTCCTACGTTTTGCTGCAAAGCGGCCCATTCCGAAGTCCAGGTTGGCACGTGATCACCATGTCCATGGGAGTACGCGAGCACTCCTGTGGGAAGACCTACCCTAGCTGGCGCGAGACCAAGGTGCCCAAGTGGACATACTGTGCATGCGCAGCGTAGTATGTCCATGTCATAGGGCATGCGCGGCGGTTACGTCTTCCTGCAGGAGTGCACATGTACTCCTGCGGACATATTGTGCATGCAGCGAACAATACTTCGGAACATGCCGCTTCGCAGAAAAATGGAGGCTGATGCCGGACAAGGGAGGTGCGGTAATCTTCTGCACTACTCCCCATATATACACGGGGCGTCATTTCTGTCATATTTTTAGGACTAACGTACACTTAAAGTTGCAGATGTGGGAACAGGTTTATGGTTTCTGGGTGCATGGCCAGGTAGTCCAGTTTGCTTGTTGTCTGGAAAATGATCATCTCTCCGTCTCACTGCTCCACTAGAAGGATACTTCTAGAGCCTCCAGAAAACTAGACACTAGAACCATAAAGTTTTTCAGGTTCCGAAGGACCCTTGAAGAACCCTCCCTGATGGTCCCATGAATCCTCCTCAGACTTCACCTCTGATCTGTACCAAACCAGAACCTCACCCGCCAACCTTTGCCTAACCCTAACTTCCATCAGAAATGGGAGCTCCTAAACCTGGCAGCGGACATGACCGGTTAATAGTCTGTACTACTCTGGATGGAGGGGAAGGGCAGTATAGCTGATCATAGTGACGGTGTTGAGGCTGTACATAGGCTAGGGTCACATTCGGTTGCTATGTGGTTGGGAGGAGATCCCACAAAGCGGGGTACAAGAAGTGTCACGCAGCAGGAATGCAGATTACCCAGCAAGCTCAGGGTGAACCAGAACTCCTAGGAGTGTGTAAGGGGCTGAAAGAGACCAAAAAGCCTCCTTACTGGTGGTGGCTGGATAGTGTAATAATGTGTAAGATAGTGTAAAATAATGTGTAAGATAGTGTAAAAGGTCAAGGGCTCTGCCTCTGACACAGGAGACCAGGGTTCGAATCTGGGCTCTGGCTGTTCAGTAAGCCAGCACCTATTCAGTAGGAGATCTTGGGCAAGTCTCCCTAACACTGCTACTGCCTATAGAGCGCGTCCTAGTGGCTGCAGCTCTGGCAGTTTGAGTCCGCCAGGAAAAAAAAGCGCGATATAAATGTTCTGTGTTTGTTTGTTTGTACTAAAATGTTATGCAAAACATAAGTATGCCTTCTTAAAACAGGAGGAATTTGCCATTATTCAGATTGGAGTGAGCATATGATAACTCCCACAATGCATCACTGCTGAATATGCAAATCATATCTTGTTGTCCCTGTAAGCTAGCCACACCTCCAGATACAATAATAATACAATAACATTTTTAAAGCGCTTTTCTCCCAGAGCCGCTGGAATGTAATGATGTGTCAGCTTGTTAATTGTACAGAGTCACAATAATCCAACATGTATACAGACTGTTTTGGATTGTGTGATCCTCATCAGTGCATGGCATGGATTAACGTGGCTCTAAGGAGTTAGGACTTGAAACACCCAAAATTACAGATTACCCAGCAAGCACATTGGGTACCAGAGTTAAAATATATGAACTATTGACCTTTCTTTATCTCTCACCTGCGCTCAGAAGTTGTATTCTGAAAGAAAAACATTTATAGCTCTAATTTGCTTATCAGTGAGGTTTACTATATTCCCGACAAGGTATGGACAAGACAGAAGCTGTCACTTGCATGCCTGAAAATTAACTCTTTCAGGCAGCAAAATCAAGATGAACAGCCTGGTTATTAACCACCCTGGCGTTCTGATTAAATCGCCAGGGTGGCTGCGGGAGGGTTTTTTTTAAATAAAAAAAAAACTATTTCATGCAGCCAACTGAAAGTTGGCTGCATGAAAGCCCACTAGAGGGCGCTCCGGAGGCGATCTTCCGATCGCCTCCGGCGCCCAGAATAAACAAGGAAGGCCGCAATGAGCGGCCTTCCTTGTTTTGCTTATATCGTCGCCATAGCGACGAGCGGAGTGACGTCATCGACGTCAGCCGACGTCCTGACGTCAGCCGCCTCCGATCCAGCCCTTAGCGCTGGCCGGAACTTTTTGTTCCGGCTGCGCAGGGCTCAGGCGGCTAGGGGGCCCTCTTTCGCCGCTGCTCGCGGCGAATCGCCGCTGAGCGGCGGCGATCAGGCAGCACACGCGGCTGGCAAAGTGCCGGCTGCGTGTGCTGCTTTTTATTTCATTAAAATCGGCCCAGCAGGGCCTGAGCGGCAGCCGCTGGCGGTGTTGGACGAGCTGAGCTCGTCCAGACCGCTCAGCTGGTTAATATGGTTTGTACCCAGACCTGTTTATCGCATGTTGCCTTGGGTACACTTTAAAGGATACCCAAGGTGGCATGTGATGTGATGAGATAGACATGTGTATGTACAGTGCCTAGCACACAAATAACTATGCTGTGTTCCTTTTTTTCTTTCTCTGCCTGAAAGAGTTAAATATCAGGCATGTAAGTGGCTGACTCAGTCTTGACTCAGACAGGAAGTGACTATAGCGTGACCCTCACTGATAAGAAATTCCAACTATAAAACACTTTCCTGGAAGAAAATGGCTTCTAAGAGCAGGAAAGAGATAAAAGGGTCAATAGTTCATAGATTGGCATACTCTGGCCTATTTCAATGAATGTGTTATTGAGCAAAAACAATAAACAGTTAAAACTTAAAAAGTAGATTTAAACATAAAATTAAACTGTGGAATACCTTAAAAAGTCATTTTCAGGAGATGGAAGATAAATACAATAGTTTGTCATTCGTTTATTTCCGCCTCGGGTGTCATTTAAGGAGAGATAAATTGTGAGTTAATAAGTAAGGTGAGCTAGTTCAACAGAATTTTTTTTTTAATCGACCATTTGTCTGTAACATACATATATCAGCAGTTTTGCTTTTGGAAACTGCTAAAAAGTCACCTAACAACAGATAGACATTGGCCTCAATTCACTAAGATCATGCTGGAGATAATAAGGCAAGAGAAAACTTACCTCCACACAGTGAGAGAGTTATCTTATTTCTTCATTCCTTAAGTTACCTCCTCTGTAGTTAAGTTACCTCCTCTGTAGTTAAGTTACCTCCTCTGTAGTTAAGTTACCTCCTCTGTAGTTAAGTTACCTCCTCTGTAGTTAAGTTACCTCCTCTGTAGTTAATTTACCTCCTCTGTAGTTATTTTCACACGCAGTTAACCCCCTTGGCGGTATGAAAAATACCGCCAGGGGGAAGCGCAGCAGTTTTTTTTTTTTTTTTTTTTAAATCATGTAGCGAGCCGAGGGCTCGCTACATAATAGCCGCTGCTCAGCGGCATCCCCCCGCCCTCTTCGATCGCCTTCGGCAATCTCCGATCAGGAAATCCCTTTCAAAGAACGGGATTTCCTGGAGGGCTTCCCCCGTCGCCATGGCGACGGGGCGGGATGACGTCACGTCATTGGGAGTCCCGGGCCACCCCTCGGCGCTGCCTGGCACTGATTGGCCAGGCAGCGCACAGGGTCTGGGGGGGGGCCGCGCGCCGCACCGGATAGCGGCGATCGGGCGCGCGGCAGCGGCGATCGGGCTCCCCTGAGCATTTCAGGCATAACACTGACTAGTGTGCCCGTTAAACAATTTATTATTGTATTACAGCCGCTGTTAACCCTCTTTATTGGCGCAGAGGTTTTCCTGTCTGCCGCATTACCTCATTATTGAAAACACGCTTTGGTTTTCATCTGGCAAGCACACCCCATCGAATCCAGCTACTAATTAAGCCTTAAGGAGTGTCAGGTTGCTGGCCGCGTAGCAAATGATTTACATGGCCGCCGTATGTGTGGAAAAGCGTTGTTTGGTTGTTCTGTACACACGCCGCTCTGCGCACCCAGTTTAACATCTTCATTCTGGCTGAACTTTAAAGCTTGTCGTGGTTTAACACTTTTGGCATATCTTGTAATGAAGAATGATGTCTTCCATATTGAGTTGATTTTTCGCCCAAGCGCTGTCCACATACCAGGTTTTTTTCTTTAGGAATACGGCAGCTCATTTCGCGTTGCTGTAAGCAAACACTGGCTGAAAGCGTATCTTGTTTGATGGCAGTATTAGTTTGCACAGCACTCCCTGCCCCCACAGAGCTGAGTCATCCAGTTGTGCTCCTCAGGGGCGTGTCTGAATAAAGTTGTCCTGCAGCAATATTATAGAAGCACTTTCTCTAATCAATCTACCTTTATGGTGCTTACACACACAACCAATTTTTATTGGCTAATTATTGGTCAATTTTACCAATTCCGTGTAGCATGAGGGCCAATAGATTTTGAATATTATGAACAGATTGTGTAAGTAAGCTCTCATACGACATGAACATTGTAAAATTGGTCAATTATTGGCCAATCAAAATTGGATGTGTGTGTACACACTCTAAGAGCATTCTGTGTTCTGAAATCTGCATTAAGGGCCCTTTCACATTAGAAAATGCAAAACGTGCAGGAAATACTTAATTGTAAAGCAATCGTTTTACTGAATAGGGCAGAAATGCAAGCATTTGTCTTTCGCAGAAAATCGCAGATCACACGAGTGGAAATATAAATAATAAAATGGCTTCCCTCAAAGGAAGGGGTAAAGCCAGTTTCAAACACAAGGTTTATTATTCATCGGACACGATCAATGATAACGCATTTCACGGAGCACAGTCCGCTTCCTCAGATCAAATACAAAGCAGTGTCTTTATACGGTAGACAGTAAATTCGGAGCGCCTAAAAGGCACAGTAACTCTCAGTATTCTTTTACTCTATAAGACTACGTGATCAGCACTTGACATACTACACCATAAGGGGCTCCTGGTGTCTCCGTGTTTTTTCCTGTCTCCCTAGGAAGTCTGTTGAATCCTTTGGGATAACACACCCACTTATCTTAAAGAGGGATTGTTGCAAAAATCTTAAAATGTAAAACACATACAAATAAGAAGTACATATCTCCCAGAGTAAAATGAGCCATAAATTACTTTTCTCCTATGTTGCTGTCACTTACAGTAAGTAGTAGAAATCTGACATTACCAACAGGTTTTGGACTAGCCCATCTTCTTATAGGTATGTTCTCATGGTTTTCTTTATTTTTAAAAGCATTTAGTGAATGGCAGTTGCTCCGTCCAACTGCCAAAATAGTGTGCAGTAAGCAGAGAGGCTGGCCAGCATCTTTGTATTAATCTTTTTCAGAAGAATAAAGGCCATGCTGAGAATCCCCCTTGAGGAGATGGACTAGCCCAAAACCTGTCCGTAATGTCAGATTTCTACTACTTACTGTATGTGACAGCAACACAGGAGAAAAGTCATTTATGGCTCATTTTACTCTGGGAGAAATGTACTTCTTATTTCTTGTACTTCTGGACAAAAAATATAATCTTCTATGAACTCACCATACACCTAACGGAATACCTTGGGGTGTCTTCTTTCTAAAATGGGGTCACTTGTGGGGTTCCTATACTGCCCTGGCATTTTAGGGGCCTTAAAGGGGTTCTGTTTGGGGTTTCTGAGAAGAAAAACAGACCCTTACCTTGGGCTTCTATCAGCCCCGTGCAGCGGTAATGTCCCACGCCGTCCTCCTCCCATCTTCCGTTCTCCGCCGCCGGCCCCGGTCTAAGCGGCATGGGATCCAACTGCGGCTGCGCTACAGTGGCCGCGCACCCGCTCGCTTCCGCCTGCGTCATTGGAAGCTTACTGCGCAAGCGCAGTACAAGGCTCCGTTGTACTGCGCCTGCGCAGTAAGCCTCAGATGACGCGAGCGGAGACACAGCAACGCGCATTATTCGTCTGTGTGACAGCCGAATAATAGCCCGGTGCCAGCTGCGGGGAACGGCAGATGGGAGCAGGACGGCGTGGGACATTACCGCTGCAGGGGGCTGATAGAAGCCCCAGGTAATTGGCAGTTTTTCTCCTCAGGAACCCCCACAGAACCCCTTTAAACCGTGAGGAGTAGTCTAGAAACCAAATGCCTCAAAATGACCTGTGAAATCCTAAAGGTACTCATAGGACTTTGGGCCCCTTAGCGCACCTAGGCTGCAAAAAAGTGCCACACATGTGGTATCGCCATACTTGGGAGAAGTAGTACAATGTGTTTTGGGGTGTATTTTTACACATACCCATGCTGGGCGGGGGAAATATCTCTGTAAATGAGATTTTTTTTAATTTGTTTTACACACAATTGTCCATTTACATAGCCCTCACGGTTTAGGGCCCCTAAAATGCCAGGACAGTATAGGAACCCCAGAAATGACCCCATTTTAGAAAGAAGACAACCCAAGGTATTCCGTTAGGTTTATTGGTGAGTTCATAGACTTTTATTTTTTGTCACAAGTTAGTGGAAAATGACACTTTGTGAAAAAAAAAAACAATAAAAATCAATTTCCGCTAACTTGTGACAAAAAAATAAAATCTTCTATAAACTCACCATACTCCTAACGAAATACCTTGGGGTGTCTTCTTTCTAAAATGGGGTCATTTCTGGGGTTCCTATACTGCCCTGGCATTTTAGGGGCCCTAAACCGTAAGGAGTAGTCTAGAAACCAAATGCCTCAAAATGACCTGTGAAATCCTAAAGGTACTCATAGGACGTTGGGCCCCTTGGCGCACCTAGGCTGCAAAAAAGTGTCACATGTGGTATCGCCGTACTCAGGAGAAGTAGTATAATGTGTTTTGGGGTGTATTTTTACACATACACATGCTGGGTGGAAGAAATATCTCTGTAAATGGACAATTGTGTGTAAAAAAAAAAAAATCAAAAAAATCTCATTTACAGAGATATTTCTCCCACCCAGCATGGGTATGTGTAAAAATACACCCCAAATCACATTATACTATTTCTCCTGAGTACGGCGATATCACATGGAACACTTTTTTGCAGCCTAGGTGCGCTAAGGGGCCCAACGTCCTATGAGCACCTTTAGGCTTTACAGGGGTGCTTACAATTTAGCACCCCCTTAAAATGCCAGGACAGTAAATACACCCCACAAATGACCCCATTTTGGAAAGTAGACACTTCAAAGTATTCAGAGAGGGGCATGGTGAGTCCATGGCAGATTTCACAATCACGTGTCATTTTCCGCTAACTTGTGACAAAAAATAAAATCTTCTATGAACTCACCATGCCTCTTAGTGAATACTTGGGGATGTCTTTGGGGGGTATTTATACTATCCTGGAATTTTAGCACCTCATGAAACATGACAGGTGCTCAGAAAAGTCAGAGATGCTTAAAAATGGGAAAATTCACTTTTTGCACCATAGTTTGTAAACGCTATAACTTTTACCCAAACCAATAAATATACACTTATTGGATTTTTTTTTATCAAAGACATGTAGCACAATAAATTTGGACAAAAATGTATGTAGAAATTTTACTTTATTTGAAAAATGTCAGCACAGAAAGTTAAAAAAAAAATTTTTTGACAAAATTCATGTCTTTTTTGATGAATATAATAAAAACTAAAAATTACAGCAGCAATCAAATAGCACCAAAAGAAAGCTGTATTAGTGACAAGAAAAGGAAGTAAAATTCATTTAGAATAGTAGGTTGTATGACCGAGCAATAAACCATTAAAGCTGCAGTGGTCTGAATGGAAAAAAAGTGTCTGGTCCTTAAAGGAATACTTAAGCCCAAAAAAAAAATGATATTTACTCACCCGGGGCATCCCTCAGCCCCCTGAAGCTGGATGGTGCCCTCGCAGCCCCGCTCCGATCGCCCTGTCCCCGCCGGCGGCTACTTCCGGGTTCGGCGACAGCCGCCGACAGGCTGGGAACGCGGCTGATTCTCCGCGTTCCCAGCCGCTATATCACCCTCTATGCTGCTATAGCGTATATATATACGCTATAGCAGCTATATATATATATATATATATATATATATATATATATATATATACTATAGCAGCATAGAGGGTGATATAGCGGCTGGGAACGCGGAGAATCAGCCGCGTTCCCAGCCTGTCGGCGGCTGTCGCCGAACCCGGAAGTAGCCGCCGGCGGGGACAGGGCGATCGGAGCGGGGCTGCGAGGGCACCATCCAGCTTCAGGGGGCTGAGGGATGCCTCGGGTGAGTAAATATCATTTTTTGGGGGGCTTAAGTATTCCTTTAAGGGCTTTTATGACTGCAGTCCTTAAGTGGTTAAGATATTCCACAGTTTAAGTTTTTACTGTTTTATTGTTTTTAATCAATGACACATTCATTGAAGTATGCCAGAGCTAAAATCTATGAACTATTGACCGTTTTTTTATCTCTTTCCTGCTTTTTAGAAGCCATTTTCTGCTAGGAAAGTGTTTTGTAGTTGTTATTTCTTATCAGTGAGGGCCACACTGTAGTCTGACCCAGTCCTGAATCAGACAGGAACTGCCACTTACGTACCTGATGTTTAACTCTTTCAGGCAGAGAAAGAATAAAAGGAACACAGCGTAGTTATTTGTGTGCTAGGCACTGTACATACCCATGTCTATCTCATCATGTCACATCGGTTGTCCTAACTATTGTATCTATCCTGCTTCTGCTAAAAATGACTATTTAACCTGTTGAGGCTCCCCTCACTACTCTTGTCCCCCGTCGCTGAGCAGGGCCCCCCAAAAGATTAGCAACAAGGGGGACAGAAATGGAACCTCCATATAGACGGGGTTTACTGAGAAACTCCTCCCTAGAGTAGGTAAATGCCTGCTGACCCCCCCCCCCCCCTCCTTCCCTTAAAGCACATACAAGTAACAAACTTCCTTTAGGGGGAGGTTAATTTGAGAAGTTTTCAAAACTTAGTGCACAACTCCCTATAAGATGATATGTTTACCTTACAGTAAAGGCAAATTCCAAAGCCGGCCAAAAAAACGTGCCGCCACCTGATTTGCACCAAGTCGAGAAACCCTCGTCTGCCATGAGCTCATACGTTCTAGATTAGCTGGGTTTGGGCAATAAAACAAACCAGGCCATTGTGTAATAAGTATACATATACATACTTTCAGTAACTCGCAGCTTGAAGTCATTACATGGTAAACACACACGGCCCAGGAATTTATTGAACTTATGGAATTGCTTAATGCCTCGAAAAATACACAATCGGAACATGTGTTTGCGAGGGTGCGGGTCGCCCCCCTCTCCTGCGGAACATATGATAGTTATAAGAAGTGACTACTTTGCTGAACATGTAAATCTCCCGAATGGAAGTGTCACGTTTCCCAACCCTCCCGCTGTCATGAATTTGTTCTCCGACCGCTCGACTGGCGGGCTGTAAAGTCCTCGTGGAAGCAGTGTGTCATGTGATAAGCCAGGTCTCCTAATGTTTCATCCCCTACGCTGATCTCACAGGGATCGAGGAGGAGGAGAAGCATTGGCTACGTAAGTATTCAAGTTGGGGCTATTAACCCTTCAGCAATCAATCTATTTAGAGGCTTGCTAGTTCTTTAGGTCAATTCATTTTAGCACATTTTTTTTGTTACATTTCCCTGCTTCTAATTAGTACTGCTGTAATTTGTGTTTATGGCCACTTGTCGCTAGGAGGCAGTGTGAGACAATAACAGAGGACTTCTGCTTTCAGTTTCTATATTTTCTGCTAGCAGAGAGACATCAAAGCATTCCAAGAATTTACAGCACAAGGAGTTCTGCAGGCTGAAGACAAAAGTAATGCATTATCTTGATGTGAGATAACTCGTTTGTTGTCAGGTTATAGTGAGATGAAACTCAATATTTACTGAAAAAATAACACCAAATAAGAAATTATTTATTAACCACTTTACCCCCGCCCGTATGAATTTTTCCGTCCCTTTTTCCATCCTTTAACCCCCAGGGACAGAGAAATCCGTACTTTCCACGCTCCCGCTCGCTCTAGCGCGCACTCCCGCTCGTAAACACGCCGCCGGCCGCTTGCCCGGAGATCAATGAACAGGAAAATCCATTCCCGTTCGTTCCTCTAAGCCCCGCAATGATCCGCTGCTTCTCCGCTAAGCAGCGCGATCATTGTGAAAAAAAAAAACGTTCCCAGCCTCCTAGTACTTGGAGGTCGCATTAAACAAAAAGTTACTGTTGCCATCTTGTGGCCAAATAGTAAAACTACACCGTAAAGCATTTTTCACATACAAATACATTACTTATACACAAAAAATTAACTCATTACCTCCCACACTCCCCATTTTTTTTTTTTTTTTTTGTAATTAAAAAAAAATTAAAACATTTACAATTAAAAAAAATACCGTATTTTTCGGACTATAAGACGCACTTTTTCTCCCCCAAAAGTGGGGAGAAAAAGTCCCTGCGTCTTATAGTCCAAATGCAGGGAATCCCAGACTTAAAACCACTGACAAACAGCTGACCCGCCGCATGTCGAGATTCCCTGCACTCCTGTGGTCTTGGATCCTCCTCGATGTCACCCTCAATGTTTGCCAGCATGTCCTTTGTGTTGCCTCTTTGCCCCTCGCTGCGCCATTGTCATGTACTTAGCGGCATAAGCCGCTCATATCAAACAGCAGACTGTCCCCATTGTATACATAATCAGTCCGCCTGTTTGCCCCTCGCTGCGCTGTGTTATGTAAATCAGCGGCAGAAACCGCTCGTATTAAAGGGCAGACTGTCCCCTGTATACATATTCAGTACACCTGATTGCCCCTCGCTGCGCTATGTGTAATGTAAATCAGCGGCAGAAGCCGCTAGTATCACTCACCGGACATGGCGTGCCTGCGGCGAACATGGACTCCTCTCTCGCTCACTCCTTCCCCCAAGTGCCGGTACTTCATAGTCGCGTCATTACACACGTGGTCGCGCGTGATCACGTGTGTAATGACGCGACTATGAAGTACCATCACTTGGGGGAAGGAGTGAGCGAGAGAGGAGTCCGTGTTCGCCGCAGGCACGCCATGTCCGGTGAGTGATACTAGCGGCTTCTGCCGCTGATTTACATTACACATAGCGCAGCGAGGGGCAATCAGGTGTACTGAATATGTATACAGGGGACAGTCTGCCCTTTAATACGAGCGGTTTCTGCCGCTGATTTACATAACAAAGCGCAGCGAGGGGCAAACAGGCGGACTGATTATGTATACAATGGGGACAGTCTGTTGTTTGATACGAGCGGCTTCTGCCGCTAAGTACATGACAATGGCGCAGCGAGGGGCACACAGGCAGACAATATATGTATACAATGGGGACAGTCTGCTGTTTAATACGATCGGCTTCTGCCGCTGATTTACATGACAATGGCGCAGCGAGGGGCAAACAGGCAGACACAAAATGTATACACTGGGGCCAATCTGCAGTTTAATACTTGGGACAGCATGAGGATACTGGGGAGAGGAGGCATAAACTGGGGGCAGCATGAGGACACTGAGGAACAAAAGGAGGTCACTGGGGGGCAGAAGAAGGAAACTGGGGGGCAGCATGAGGACACTGGAGTAACAGGAAGAGGACACTGGGGGACAGGAGGAGGACATTGGGGCCAAGAGGAAAACACAAGGATGACAGGAACAGGACAGTAATTGGGAGAACATCTACAAGATGCTCCTGGACCATAGACGTACCAGGTTTCGTATATATATTTTTTTCCTGGTTTTTACCCTCTAATCCTAGATGCGTCTTATAGTCCGGAGCGTCTTATAGTCCGAAAAATACGGCTAAATAGTTACTTAGGGACTGAACTTTTTAAATATTTATGTCAGGAGGGTACAACACTGTTACTTTATAAACTATGGGCTTGTAATTAGGGATGGACGCAAAACTGAAAAAAATGCACCTTTATTTCCAAATAAAATATTGGCCCCAAACATTGTGATAGGGAAATAATTTAAACAATTTTATAACCGGGACAAATGGGCAAATACATTTCATGGGTTTTAATTACAGTAGCATGCATTATTTAAAAACCATAATGGCTGAAAACTAAAAAATAATGCATTTTTTCCCACATTTTTCCTATTTTCCCATTAAAACATATTTAGAATAAAATAATTCTTGGCATAATGTCCCACCTAAAGAAAGCCTAATTGGTGGCGGAAAAAACAAGATATAGTTCATTTAATTGTGATAAGTAATGATAAAGTTATAGACGAATGAATGGAAGGAGCGCTGAAAGGTGAAAATTGCACTGGTGCTCAAGGGGTAAAACCCCTCAGTGGTGAAGTGGTTAAGCTTACCTATCCTGTTGTTTTAAGCGTTGTCATATTTAGGAGAAATGTGGTATGAACAAAAGGAAAGGAATATTTCTGTTGGTTTCCATTTTTACTGTTTCTCTGCGATGCCAAAAGTGACATCAGTTCTGCCCTCTTCTTTTTTTTTTTTTTTATTGTTTTTTCTCCAAGCCAGCACGGTGTTAATTTTCCCTCCATACTGCTTACTGGCCCTCCCACAGCAAATATCACCTAGACAACAGGCGCTTACATCACTGTGTCAATTCTTCAATTGTTTGGGGATTCAGTTACCTTCTGTTCATAATGTCCTTATCTTATCAGAATTAGGAAGCTTTCAGTTATTTGCATGCTGAGATAAGCTTGTCACTCCTCCCACCCCATTTTCCTCCACCTTCCCGTTCACCTGCTCGAAGTCATTAGCCTGGCCAGTCAGGGCGCACTGCACATACATGCCCCCCCCCCCCCGAGTGTGCGCAGCCCGTCGTGCTCCCGTTGCCAGGAGCACTCTGCACCTGCGCAGTACTACTGTGCAGGTGCCGAGTGCTCCCAGTTGCGGGAGCGAGATGGGGGGTGCGCACGGCCGCATTGCGCATGCATTGACCGACCCCGACTGGCCAAATTTATGTGGCCTCTAACAGGAGAATGGGAAGGCAGAGGAAGACGGCGTGGGAACGATAGGTCCAGAGGGGGCTTGAGTAATCCCCAGGTATGTATAAATCTTTTGTATATACTTGTTTCTGGTACACTTTAACTACTTACTGCGCCCTGCAGGACTTCATCTGGAGCCCTAGGGATGTACATATTCGTCTACCGTCACATCACCGGTTTGCGTTCTCCCAGCTCGCTCCCGCGTGTGTTCTCATCGCCGCCCATAAATGAGATGCCTGCAGTCATTGACAAAAACAAAAGTAACACATACAAGCATTACTTCCTCCGTGTAGTGTTCAGTACACAAGAGAAATAAAAGGGGAGCCAAGTGGCCAAATAGTAAAACTACACCTCCATACTTTAATTTAATAAAAAATACATACATTTTCCATTAAAATGAACCCCTTACATCTCCCACTGTCCCATAGTTACAAAAATAAAACATTTGCTTATATTAAAAAAAATGCATAAATAGTTACCATAGGGACTGAACATTTTAATATTTATGTCATGAGAGTATATTACTGTTATTTTTTGAAAATATGAGCTTGTAATTAGTGATGAATGCAAAATGGAAAAATTACACCTTTATTTCCAAATATAAATATTGTTGCCATACATTGTACTAGGGAAATATTTTAAACGGAATAACCGGGACAAAAATGTGTGTTTTATCCAGAGTAGAATGTTTTATTTTAAAACTATAATGGCCGAGAACTGAGAAATAATGAATTTTCTTTTCTTTTTTTTTTCCTTATTATTCCCATTAGAATGCGTTTAGAATAAAATAATACTTAGCAAATGTACTACCCAAAGAAAGCCTAATTGTTGGTGAAACAAGATATACATCATTTTTTGGGGATAAGTAATGATTAAGTTATTGGCACAGAAAAGTGAAAATTGCTCTGGTCCTTAAAGAGAACACGAGGTGGGTTCTAAGAATCCTAATTGCTCACAGAGGCTGTGTCTGAATATAATGCCCAGCCTCTGTTGCTATACAGCTCCCCCCACAGGCCCCCCTGCGCTCTGTTTGCCCCCATAAATCATACGCCGTGCTAAGCGACACACAGCGTGTCGATAGCTGGCTGTTTTTGAGCTGTAGCCACTAGGATGCCTTAAAGGGAACCTAAACTGAGAGGGATATGGATGTTTTCTTTTAAACAATACCAGTTGCCTGGCAGTCCTGCTGATCTATGTGGCCTCAGTATCGTTTGCATCACACACCTGAAACAAGCATGCAGCAATCCAGCCTGCTCTGCATGCTTGTTCAGGGGCTGTGGCTAAAAGTATGGAGACACAGGATCAACAGGAGAGTCAGGCAACTGGTATTATTTTAAATGGAAAAATCCATATCCTTCTCAGTTTAGGTTCCCTTTAAGTAGGCAATAGTAGTGTTAGTAAGTCTCGCCCAAGGTCTTCTTACTGAATAGGTGCTGGTTTACTGAACAGGAAGAGCCTAGATTCAAACCCAGGTCCACTGTGTCAGAGGCGGAGCCCTTCTTAACCAGTACTCTATCCAGCCACTTATAACCAGTTTTCGAGCATGCAAATGTTACGCTTGTCTGGAGACTTCCAATTCTGGGCCTGGCTGTCAGCTTCTCAGGGCGATTACAGGAGATTCTGGTGCGGTGCAGCACAAATCTCTGCAGCCCGGTGAACTTTTGGGGTAAGACATCTGTCTGCAGATACTGTCAGGCTCAATGCAGAAACCAGATATTGTAAAAATAGGCCAGGAATAGCGTTAACAACACTTGTAGGCAGGATAGAAACCTGAGCTCTGTGTGACTGCGCACAGACCCAGTGTGACCCTGATCCACACAGGCACGAGCAAAGCATAAAAAGGTGTTCACATTTTACTGTGCTGTAGCTCTGGTTTCTTGTACAGTCTGGGCAAACGTGCAGGGAGAAGGCAAGAGCGCTCTGCTGATGTGTCCGCTGCTGGGAGACGTGGCGTGCAGTGACATCCAGTGGTGCTTTGAGTAACTGCAGTGCAATGAGATTTTTTTATTATAATTCATGTATTATTGTCATTGTTAGTATTATGTATTTATATACCGTAGCACTGACATCTTCTGCAGCACTTTACAGAGTACCTAGTCATGTTACTGACTGTGCTCAGAGGAGCTCACAATCTAATCCCTGCCATAGTTCTAGTCATAATGTCCTACCATATTATTAGTATTATCTATTTAAATAGCACTGACATCTTCTGCAGCACTTTACAGAGTACATAGCCATGTCACTGACTGTCCTCAGAGGAGCTCACAATGTAATCCTACCATAGTCTGCTGTTCAATGCAATCTGCATAACATCTGTCTATGAATGGTATTATAAACTGCTATACTCTGCATAGCATGGGTGATAGTTTGCATAGCATGGGAGGTGGCGCAAACGAAGGTAAATGGCGGTAAGCGATAGTAACGAATGGTATCTGTTCATCGGAATGGATGGCATTTACTGTATTTTTTAAACTATAAGACTCACTTATTCTCCCCCAAAAGTGTGGGAGGGGGGGAGTCACTGCGTCTTATAGTCCAAATTCAGTGAGTTCCTGACTTGTGAATACCTGCCAATATGAACCTCCAACCCAACAAAAGGCACAGTACAGACTCCCTGTACTGTGCCTATGCAGAGGAGGACACAGGGGGACGAACGGTGGACACAGGGGAAACAAAAGGACATAGAGGAGGACACAAGGGGGACACAGGGGAATAGAGGATTGTACAAGGGAGACAGAAAGGTATATGGAGGAGGACACAAGGTCTACAGAGGCGGACACATGGGGGACACAGGAGGACACAAGGGGGACAGAGGAGTATATGAGGAGACACAAGAGGTACAAGGGGGCATGAGGTCCAAAGGGGGCACAATCCACAAGATGCCCATTCACCATTGAGGCACCAGGTTTAGTATATGTATTTTTACCCTGGTTTGTCCTCTAAACCTAGGTGCGTCTTATGGTCAGCAGCGTCTTATAGTCCAAAAAATACGCTAAGCAAGGATTGCTGCAGCTATTGTTTACCATCGCAGAACCGTCCGTGTGAACCAGCCTATGGTTGCTGAAGAGATCCACCGCTGTGTTTCTGTGTTCACTTTTCCCTGATCAAAGCATCTAATTAGCTCTTATCAGCAACTGTGAATAGACTGCAGGAGCTCTGAGTGGCCAGTCAGTGCACATCAGCTGTGGCACAACCCAGGCTGGCACCCAGTTCCCCTCTAGTGGTGAGGTTGTTCACTGTTCCCGATGTTCGTATTGGTGGAGGGTACTGGATTAGCCGGGTCCTTGTCTGAGCAGAAGGCTCTTTGGGTAACCTCATGGTACATTGTCTGTGTTGATTCACTCCATCTGATAGCAGAATACCCCCCCCAATGCCCAGCGTGTGGCCTAATATACTGAGCTGTATTAACAAACGGACTTATTGCTTGTTATTACTGACCAATTTCTCCTGTCACCCCTGCAGGTGTAAAGATGGACTTCAAGGATTTTCCTTCTCAGCCCTTAAGTAAGTACAATATATAGTCACACCACAAAAAAATAACCTTTCTTGCATCACAAATAGGGATTTCAATGAAATGTTAACAAATCAGAGTAAATGCAAATGTTACGGCAATTTAATGCAAATGTATGCAGCTTGGAAATGTTGCAGTCATAGGCAGCAGAGGCTGCATTTGATTGGTTTAATTCTGACGGAACTGCATACATTTGCATAAAATATGAATTAGCTCATAATTATGAGCATGTCAATGACCATCCCTAATAACAAAGTTTAGCCCGGCCTCCAATATCCCACACAGGCGGGGATTGCCTGATGCCGGGATGTGTGCTTGCCAGGGATTGCCTGATGCCGGACTTACCGATCCTCCAGGAGCCGTCTTCTGCACCTTTTGTAGCTCTCAGCGGCTTTCCGGCGTCCTCTTTGCACGGGTCCTGGCATGTCATGTGACCCGATGTCACATGACATCCCAGGTCTCGTACATAAACTCAGGGTAGCTGCTTGGAGTGTAGAAGACGTCGCAGGAGGTCATTTGCTTCTGTTACGCAAATCTCTGGCAGTTGAAAAAGTGTTGCCCCCGTTATCCCTCACGCATGCCAGTTAGTGGACACTTCCAGTTACCTGCATTCCGGATAACAGGTGGGAGTGTAAAATTCACACTAGGACCCATGTCTCAGGAGCAACAAAACTCACTTTACAGATGATTCCTTGTGTTGGCCTTACTGTGTGAGCTTTGGTTTCCTGCTATTTATGTCTTTGTCCCTCTGTGGTGCAGATTCATTGTGGGGAAGGAAGAGATCCCAGCCCACTCACTGGTGCCTGAGACCGTGTATGCCAAATCTGGGAAGAAGAGCAAGGAGGAAGGGAAGACCTCCAGGAGGACAAACATCTTTTCTTTAACAAAGAAACTTATGGACTCAGTGTGAGTACACAACCATTTAGTTACTTGCACTGCTTGTTTTGAAAAATTAGGCAGTAGCAATCAGTTCTAGCATTGTGTGTTCTCCTCTACTTCCTGGTACAAGAGCGCAGCCACGCCTTCACCTGACCATTCATCTGTGTCAGAGCAGATGCTGGCTTATGGTCATGTGGGTGGAAAGGGAAAACAGTCACCCCTTTACAACTCTGACCCACCCACCTGGCGTGAAATAAGCCTCTCCTAGTCAGAGGGCGGGCAGTGGTGGAGCTTCTTGGGCCACGTCCATGCCACTTTTTACTGTAATCCAGCCTCTGCTCGAATACAGACCTAGAGTATGGTTAGATGGAGTGGGTTGAAACAATGGAATGGTTGCCTTTGCAGTCGGACTCCAGTACCAGGACGTACTGAGAATAGGGTGACTGCCACCGTCCCATATTGAGTCCATATGAGCACTGGAAATGAATGGTAGGGCTGTATACAATACAGAAACAAAATATTGCCGCTCACAGGCACCAGTCTTCAGTCTGAGCAGACCTACGAGTGCGCAACACGGTTTGCCAAATGGAACATCCAATCATTCACTCGATTATACTTCTTACTTGGTTGGTTGATTTATTTACAACTAAGACAGCAGGGAGACACACCCTAACACCTTCTACATCCCAAGTGCGTAGCCATAGTCGCCCTTTGACTAAGCACTTCTTAGCCTTAGTCACTTCTTAGGGTTTGACTCCTGTACCTGTTGTCTGAGAAGCTAATAAATCCACTGAACTATAGCAGTATTACTCTCTTTTTTAGCCTTTTCCTCTGTAAACTGTGTCAGGCTTGAGACAAGGTCACTTTTTAAGGCTCTCTCCATCATTTTTAGAAGATAAACAGAGCAAATAAATGTAAAAAAATTTGAAGCTCCCTATTTTTATCTAAATATTGTGACTGTCCTTAGTAGCACATAGTAACATTGAGGCACCCTCCTGCCCTTTGTCTTGTTGTCTGTTGTGTTTTCCCTTCCTCTGGCCACACCCCCACCTTATCCATATAGAGAAGGGAGGGTGAGTGTCAGCCTGGCCACGCCCCTGGCCATTCACTGTGGGAGGGTGAATGTCTACCTGTGCCACGCCTCCTACTACAGAGAAAAGAGGTAAGGGTGGGTTGGGTGGGCAGTAACTTCTAGAAGGTGCTATAGGAGGTAACATAGTTGCATTCCTAGCCTCTTGAAGGGTCGGCGCAGATACTTCCTTCCAGCACTTGGTCAAGAACCACCCATCTTTCAAGGGTATAAGACAATACTGAAAAGTTTAATATCAGAACTGCCGTTTATCTTGGGGAGGTGTTCTTCAAATCCCAGAGAGTGGCTGTAAGTCAAGACGAAATTAACTTTCCATTTTTTCATGAAATGCAGATTTACTTTTCATCCTGAGAAAATAGTTCTTGGAGACAGAGAGAGATACTAAAACGGCCAAGATCTCCTCCATCCATCAAACAAACGTTTCATTTCCAAGGAGAAAATGTCAGGAATCCACTCTCACAAGGCCGACTCTCCACAATAAGCGTTGCACAACATGTTCATAAGCAAAGAACAAATATGCGATGTTCTTCCCTAAGCTCGGAAATATGTTTCTCATTCTGCTGGACGGCAGTTTTGGTGCAGCTTTACCGTCTCTTTATTTTTGACTCAGTCTGGGCTTTAAGCTCTGATTTCAGGCTGGGATTTTGTGTAACAGGCAACAGGTCATCTCAAAGCCCAGGGAGGGGGAAATATCTGTTGTCGTAATGCCTCCATCCTCTCAGATATCGGCACATTCCGGGAATGTTCCCGATGTTATCATAGATGTGTCCAGAAGTGTTAGATTTCACTTACTTTTTGTTCGTTGGACCTTGCTACATTCATTATAACTACCCATTCATGTTCCTGTCAGAAAGATGTCAATAAGGAGCTTATGGACTGCAGCTCCCCAGAACTTGTTTACTGCATAGCAGTAGGACAACAGTGGCGCCAGCAGGATAAAAGCGGATAAAAACTTTAAAATTTGCTGGGAGGAAGTGGTGGACTTACCTCCATAAAGCAGACACGAAAGACTGTCTGAATAGCAGCAATCACATTTATTAAATAGTACCCCAAAAAATTGCAATGTGTTTTGCAGGCCTAGCCCGCTTCATCAGGCAATAAACGTGGGGAGAAAACAGAATTTCGGCAATAGCAGGTGTAGCGCCCGGGGCTTCTTGCAGCCCCTCACAGACATCCTGTGCCAACGCCATCCTTCCAAGACCCTCAGGCCATGTGCCTCCTCATCACTATCCCCACCGAATCAGACACGAGCCTAGTCGACAGTACCCCTCCAGCCCCATTTGTCGACCTCAAACCCGTCTCTATCCCCACCGAACCAGACACCAGCCTAATCGACAGTACCCCTTAAGCCCCATTTGTCGACCTCAAACCCGTCCCTATCCCCACTTGTTTACTGCATGTCCATTTTGTATAGCAGCTACGGTAATCCTGACCGCCACTAGAGGGCACTGTTGACAGAAACAAGAGATGTTCTGCTCAGTCAGCCCATTAGGAAGCCTGTACACACACACATTCCTACCTACCGTAGTAATTATGTGACCTGAGACTTGGGTCTGGATTTCCCTTTGGTCATGTTAGCCTTTTGCCTGCAAGTGTCAGTGTTTGAGAATTGCAGGCATGGCCGTGCTACTGGCCAATAGCTGCCCAAGGCCCAGACCCATGTGGCCTTTCCAGAAATCCAGCCCTGCCCTGGTGACTATCACTGCAAAACGGCCACCCCTTTAGCAACCATATAACATGTTATCACTACTTAAAGTACTTTAACTTACCTGGGGCTTCTTGCAGCCCCTGCAGTCATCCTGTGCCTTTTCCATCCTCCCGCGACCCTCCAGCATCCATCAGTGCCCCACTTGAAAACTGCCCGGTTGTGGCCAGTCAGAGGCTATTGCGCATGCGCAAGCCCAAGCCGTGCACACCCTGATCACGCTCACATTGCTGGGTGCATTCTGCGCATGCGCAGAACCCTGCCGTACACAGAGTTGTGATGAGGAGGCACTTGGCCGAGGGTCTTGGAAGGATGGCGTGGGCACAGGATGTCTGTGGGGGCTGCAAGAAACCCCAGGTAAGTCAAACAGTTTTTTAGATTTCCTATCAGTCATTTTTTAACGGCATGTTATTAGATTTTATCTGAAGTTTAGGCTGCGACCACACTACCATTGTAGTACAAGGTCTGGAGAAGATAGCTTTGATTGTGACACCAGAGGGACCAGCACACCTGCTGATGTCCTCATAGGAGAAGGTTGTGGTGTGGGCATGGTCTATTTCCATAAGAGGTCCTGGGCTAGCTGCTTATAACTGTGGTGGAGGGGCTCATGGTGGAGGTAAATCAGTAATGTACTCAATACTCATGTTGGATTATTCATCTCGTCTTCATTTTATATCAACTGGTGGAATGAAAATCTAAGGTCAAGTATCCTTTAATACATGAGGCTCCACATCCATCTCCCGTTCCCCATGTGATGATCGTACGGTTATTTATACCAGAACTGATGCTAGATCACACGCAAACCATTATCCCAGTTCATCCAGAATTGCTTATCGTAGCTATATGTCTTAGCGTTTTCTAATATAGGCAAAACCTCGGTTGGATAAATGATGTTTATTTATGCGATATACACAATTAAAGTTTTTTATTTACATGTCACATTCTTGCGTGTGATTTATGGCTTTGTGTTTAGATGCAAACACGGGCCAAGGCACAGATGTTGCAAGCACTACGAAGACAATTGTATCTCTTACTGCGTTAAGGTACGTTATCGGCGTCCAAACCTCCACGGGTTGGGAAAACAGATGGTAATTGCTACAAGATGTACAGGAACGCAGCCAGGGATGGCAGGCGTGCTTCTTTGAAGACCTTTTTGTTAAATAAAATATATATTACAAGTGATGAACGCCGGCCTTTTATGTTAACCTCGAATGCTTGGCCAAGGACCTGTTCCCAGACAGTGAATATTATCAGTGCTAATTGGGCCTAGACGTTGCATCAATCAAATGAGTAAGAAATGCCATAAGCCTGACTTCAACTGTTCAACTCACTTATCCGTTATCTGCATGAAATAGACAATTCATTCTCCTTTTCTAAAGGATTGAAGGTGGGGTCCAGATTGGTCTTATGATTTTCGTAAAGCCATGTTTAGAACACCTCTTTCTCTTCCTCACGTTTAATGAAGTAATCTCAGATTTGTGAAACAAGAGGTTATTTAGTTTGGCGAGCCTGTCAATACAAAGACGCTATCAGTTGCTCAGAGACAAGTGAGACAGATCTGGACAAACTTCCCGAAAACTACATGATTGAACGTGATTAAATCTGAAAATTGATTTAGGGAAATTTTGAAAGCAATCAATTTAACTAGTGTTAATGACAAGCCCGCGTCCCTTCCTTCCCCGTTGATTGGAGGGAAGGGACGCGGGCGGGGAGTGGCGCAATACAGGAGGCCGGGGAGCGGCGAGAGTGACGCTGCACATGTAAACAGCCTGCTGGCGACACGCTGTGTGTCGCTAGCACGGCGGTTTCGTTTGGGGGACATAGCAGAGCGCAGGAGGGGGGGGGGGGGCTGGGGGGAGACAGAATAGCAACAGAGGGTGGGCATTATATGCAGACCCAGCCTCTGTGTGCTAATAGGATTCTTAGAACCCACCTCGGGTTCTCTTTAACTTTAGAATCCTGGAGTTATTTTAAGAATTGAAGAGTTAACTTAAGAGATCTCACCTTAACGTAAAGACAGAAGAGTTAACTTAGCTTTGCCTGAGGTAAAATGTTTCCGGAATACTACATGCCTCAACACCATGGTGATAACTCTAGAAAGTTATTAAAGACAGGAGAAAAGCTTAGTGAATTGAGGCCAATGTATATTGCCTGGCTGTCATGTTGATCATCTGCCTTTAATACTTTTAGCCATAGACCCTGAACAAGCATGCAGCAGATCAGGTGCTCTGACTGAAGTCTGACTAGATTAGCTGCATGCTTGTTTCAGATGTGTGCTTCAGACACTACTACAGCCAAAGAGATCAACAAAATAGCCAGGCAACTGGCATTGTCTCAAAATGAAACAAACATGGAAGCCTCACTTTAGGTTCCCTTTAAGTTGGTCATACACGCATTGATTTTTACCTGCAGATTCCATGATCAAATTAGTTATCTGACACAATGAGCCACATCGATTGTAATTTCAATTGATTTGTGTCAAACATCAATCGAAATTAGGATTGTACCAGATGAGAAAGTTCCATCGATTGCGTGCGGCAGGGGGGAGCGATGGTAGACCCACAATATTGAACAGTGCAATGCTACAGTTCCGTAGATTTTCAATAGATGTCATGGTGAAATCTATTGAAAATCGCTGGCCGTGTATGGGGGGTATTCAAACCCTCTCTGATCTTATTCAGATCAGAGAGGGATTCATCTGTTTCCCACATTGGGCAGAAATGCAATGTGTGTATGGCCACTTTTTCTTTTAGAACCAATCTTTTCAAATAAAAAAAGAACTGCCTTTTTAAAAATTGAATAATAAAATAATTGACATTTTGATTTCTGATCTTGTTTTATTGACTCATTGAGATTGGTCGGGGTGCAGTGTTCGTCTGTTCTTGTGTCCGTCAAAGCTGTCCTTTTAGTTCCCTGCTGAGCTGAGCTGAGGTTTAGGTTGGGTTTTGGTAGCCACAATTGAAAAATGAAGACTTTTCACCACTGTCGCAATGATGCTAATCAGCGGCTGTATTTGATTGGTCACAGTTTCTAAGATTCCTAAAATTTGCACCAACTCTAAATTATTTGCATCTCTGACCATCTCTAGTGGAGATGACTACCAGCCATTCTCTTTGCTGATGTATTTGTGCAGCAGTGCCAGGAGTTCTGCTCAAAACAGGCATATTGGTTATCACGGGTTGGAAGTCCAGAATGGTTTTCATTATACAGCCTATATTATCTAACTCAGGGGTGTCAAGCTCAAACTTAGTGGTATAACTATAGTGACCTTGGAGGGGATTGGGGACTGTGTATGCAGAGTAGCACAGTGAAGTAGTTTAATATTTACCTGCTTCAGGTCTCTTTAATTCTTCCTGGCAGCCACACGCTCAGTGCTGCATACCTCTGGCTCTGCATGCATGTCACGTGATCAGGAGAAGGTGGTATGGAAGCACAGAGCATGCCACTGCCAGGAAGAACAGAAGCAATCTGATGCAGCACTGGAGCAAGTAAATGTTACACTGTTCTGCAGCGCTACTCTTTAAAGGTGTGTGCTGGGGAGGGAAGGCTGAATACAAGAATACATGCCAATTTTCCTGGGGGTTCCATGGGTTTTTGCCGCGCCCCGGTTTAAAGTGACATTTCAACCGCTGTCACTGTGGTGTTCTCTTTCTCTCGATGGGAAGGCAGTGTGTGTGCTGTCCTTTTACTGCTTACAATGGTGCAGTTTTTAAGCTCTCAAGGGCCACCTAAAATTGCAAGGAGGGTAAGATGGGCCTTGATTTTGACACTTGTGCTCTGACTGATTTGAGAACTGTGTTCTTTCCAGGGCTTCATCAGAATGTTCAGTGTTGGGTGTTTGATCCAGTGCTGCCTCCGGATTCCATCCGCTTTCCGCCTCATGTTTACAAAACCCTCCAGATTGGTGTCTCTGTTTTACAACAAGGAGAACTTCCAGCTCGGGGCTTTCCTTGGCTCCTTTGTCAGTATTTATAAGGTAAGTGAAAACCACTAATACGTGATCTTATACCAATGCTGAACATTGTTCTTCAACATGTATAGAGCCATGTTACCAAATTATTTCACATTAACGGTGGACTCCTTTAACCCATTAGCAGCTTCAGTAGAGTTATCTCGTCTGAGATAAGTGCACTGCTTTTGACCTCTGTTGGCAGAACTCTTTGTGCTGTAAATTCTTGGAATGCTTTGATCTCTCTCTACTAGCAGAAAATATAGAATCTGAAAGCAGAAGTCCTCTGTTATTGCCTCACACTGCCCCCTAGTGACAAGTGGCCATAGATACACATTACAGTAGTGATCATTAGAAGTGGGAAAATGTAACAAATAAGAAATTAAAAAAAAATGTCCTAAAATAAATTGGCCTGGAGCACTTTCAAGCCTCTAAATATATTGCCTGCAGTAGGGTAGAGTTAAACCAGCCCTTTAATATTTTATGTTCCACCGAAGCCCAGGAACCACTCGCATCCACTGCACTGAGCCTGGAAAATAATCTTGCCTTTTAAAGAGTCCCTGTAGTGACATATAGTGCAGTGCAATGTATTATTCGGGATACACTTCTACAGTAATTTTCCTAGTTTCCGCATCAAAAACACTTCCCATAGCTATGTATTGCTGTATATTAGCATGTAGCTCCACCCTCCCAGTGATGCTTAGCCTAGGCTGTTTAGCTATGTGTAATTCTCCCAGAGCATTCTGGGAAGACCAGGCATTATTTTCACTGGCTTCAGAATACAGAGTATACAAACATTCCACAAAGCTGCACCTGACAGGGCAAAAAATGTTGCCACCTGTGATGAATTTCAGAATGTAAATCAGGGTGAGGAAAGATTTAACAACGGAAAAAAAAAAAAAAAAATCTTATTCATTGCGTCTTTTTCACTACATTTTCTCTTTAAAGAGAACTTGTGCAGTAAATAAAATCCTCGAAAATGTGAACAATACTTATACATATGCCACTGCGCAGGTACACTAGCGGCTCTCTGCTCATGCTCTGGCGGAAATAGCTGAGCCTTATCGGGTCTGCTCTACTGCGCAATTGCAGATAGCTCGTGTCTGTGCTGTCTGCAGACCTGATCGTGCTCAGCTATGTCTGCCAGAGCCCAAGCAGAGAGCACAGCTGACAAGCGGACTTTTGGGGGTCCTAGCACTTGAACCCCTTGCTGAGGAGGACAGAGGAAGCCTCTTTAGGATCCAGAGGCTCGCCCCACCCGAGGTAATTACCCTCTAGGTGCACTTTTCTCCCTTCAGGTACGCTTTAACCCCCTCCCGACTGCCTAATGCCGATCGGCGATGGGAGGGTGCCAGCTATAGGACCACCTAACGCCGAGTGGCGTCAGGTCCTGTAGGCGGAGATTAGTGGGGAATGCACGCGCCCACATTCCCCGCTCCGTAAACAGCCTGTCAGCCACAAAGGTTGCTGGCAGGCTGTTAGGGGGGAAATAAACCTGTTATTTTAGTTTGTACAGCGCTGTGATTTAGCGCAGCGCTGCACAGGGGACAGCTTTGTCACTTAGCTGTCCCCTCGAGTGGCTCTCAATCTGATCCCTCTCATAGGCTGATGCCTATGAGAGGTGATCACAGTGATTGGATCTTTGGGGGAGGGATAGATATAAAAAATAGCTCTTTTTAATAAAAAAAAAACAACAACAATAATAAAATTAATAATAATAATAAATCGCAGTA